>NW_026733558.1:0-199784 GCF_028476545.2 Physella acuta
TAAACTTTATTTTCCTAATTATTCGGCACATGATTAAATTTTCTTAAGTGATTTGGTATGAATTACATAACTGTCAAAAGTGATTTAATATCTTAGCAAAGGAAAAAAAAACTACGAACATTGGGTTAATACATGGGAGAGATAAAAATCTGTTATTATAGTGTAAAGTTTGACATTAGCTTATAAACTCCAAAACATTTGTGTTATTATGTGTACATCACATTATATAGGCCTTTATACATACATACATATATATATATATATATATATATATATATATATATATATATATATATATATATATATATATATATATAATGGAAAGGCCCCGCGCGGATGGTTGGCCCTAGGCCCCGCGTATTGCTAACGCCGGCTCTGGGGTTAGGGATAGGGTAACACTGACAATAGTGTCATTAGCAAGTCATATGTGTATTTATTTAACTACCAGTAACCTAACACCCCTTTTTAAAGAAGATTCTATTATTGCACCAGTATAGAGCTGTCAATGCAATAGTTCTTGACTGTAAGCTATCCAAAGGTTGCTGATAGTGCCATAACAATGGAATCGTGTTAGAAAAAATGTTTTTTTTTTGTTACTGGTGGTAAACCGTGAGCTAATGTAAATTTCTACTTGAGTTAGTGTTACGGGTAATGTGAGGGTTTATTTTAGGGCCATAGTTAGGGTTACCTTTGGAATATTTCATTTGTAACGTTATCAAAAAATTTACACCTGCCCTATTCCTATACATATTTTACAATTTCGCCCCCAACCCCTATCCCAAAACACATACAATCTCACTCCAAAATCTTCCCCCTATATACACATACAATCTCACACACCCCTAGTCCCGTACATACTTTAAAATCTCAATCCAAACCCAATACCCCCCCCCCCCCCCCCCCCCCACATACAATCTCACACACCCCTTTCCTTTACAAAAATCCACCAGAAACCGTGCAGGTAAACAAATCATTCACGTAGCAATCATTCGTATTTCAATCATTCCCATCGCGAAGATCGTATTACACCGTTTAAAAAAAACATCTTGTAATTGATTTCTCATAATCGCCTCGGGATAGCTACCAGAACGTAAACAAACAAAACACAATTCTAAATAACAACATGAGCTGACTGTGAATAGATAGTGGAAGTAGCATACGATAGTGTTTAACCCCCCCCCCCCCCACACACACAATTTCATTACTCCTTATACAAGGGCGTGGTCGGGTTCTAGATCACAAGAGCTAACGCGAATATCTTGAGTTCGGAACTCGGTAGGACGTCACTGAGTTCACCCGGCCGTGATAGTTTCCTGACTCGCGTTTGGGAAAGTCAAGGCGGCTAGACACAGAACTGACCACACTCTTTCTATATATCCAAATATCACAGAAACTGGTGAACTCTGCTTTACCTGTCCTTTCAAAACCCCCTGTCTCGCAATCAACACCACAACCGCCACACACCACACCACCGCCACACACCACTGCAACACATCACACCACCGCCACACACCACACCACCGCCACACACCACTGCAACACATCACACCACCGCCACACACCACACCACACCACCGCCACACACCACTGCAACACATCACACCACCGCCACACACCACACCACACCACTGCCACACACCACACCACTACCATGCAAGTAAACACCCATATTTCTACCGTCATTTTAATCCTCCAACGACTTATTTACAATGGTCTGTTGGAGCTTTGTGTTGTTTAAAAAAAAATTCTAAATTAATTAACACTTTCGCAGAGACTTAGGCATGACAACTAGATAAGATAAACATTCGTTTAAAAAATATAATTTTAAACTGCTCAGAGGCGTGAACCGACATGTTCATGAGGTAGGGTTCATCTTGAAGAGTGTATTCGTGTGTGTGTGTGTTTGTGTGTGTGTGTGTGTGTCTGTCTGTGTGTCTGTGTGTGTCTGTGTGTGTCTGTGTGTGATATCTTCGAAGTGGAGTGGTCGGGTCCAGTTTTAGGGTCATAATAGTTTATTACTGTTATCGTGAGTTCAAGCTAGAATGCCGGATTAAGTGTGTGGGTTCGAACCCCAAACGAAAAACGAATAAAATCATGTAATAGATTATAACCGCGACGCTAATCCAGCACGGGTTCCTCAAAATGTTCTAGCTTTAATTGAGAATTCTATCGTTTGAAACATCTTGTTTACGAAGATTTAGAAACGTTTTTTTTTTTTCAAATTTATTGTCTACGAAGCATGTAGCTTTGAACCATTTAGACTCCACTGTATTAACAACATGCTGACTCCAGAATGTTAATATCAAGAACTTAGACTCCACTGCCAACAGCAACAATATACTGACTCCATGATCTTAATTTCCCGACCTGAAATTAAAACCCAGAAGAAACAGTTTACTTCTATTAAGATAATTAAATCCATGCCCATCTTAAAAATAAAATGCTTTACATAAATAGCTCATGACATTTAAGCGAAAAGAATAATGAAATCACTTTAATGTTTTATCTACATTTCCTTATACAGCTCTAATTGTATTTTAATAAGCTACTATATAATGGTCAGAGCTAAAAATAGGCAGTTTAAATCCGTATAATAATGTGCTCCATTAAGAAAACCTTCCCTCTCCCCGCACACACACACACACAACACACACACCTACAATAAAATAAAATTCGCCTTTGTTTACAAGCGCTGATGTAAGATCTATAAATAGTAGTTAAAGTATGTTTATATTTGGATGTGTGCGTTATCTCAGTGTACGTTTAAGAACCTATCAATTTTCTCTTTTTCTCCTTTCTCTTTCCCTCCCTCACTCCCTTCCCTTCTCCCATCCATTCCTCCCCTCCCCCTCTCTACTTTCATTCACTCACGACTCCAATTTATCTTTTTTCCAACTCTCTCTTCTCTCTCCCTCTCTCTCTCTCTCTCTCTCTCCATGTTATTCTCCTAATACATGTTGATTTCCCAATCTTTTTTCTATTACTCCAAACTTCTCTCTCCATTTCTCTTCAGGCCCTCCCCCCTCCCCCCCCCTTCCAACCACACCCTTACGCGCCCCCAACACCGACAACCTAAATCTTATTTGTTGGCATGGACTCTCTAAAGACATTGTATTTTTTCCTTTCCTCTCTCTCTCTCTCTCTGGTAACCATAATGATGAAATCTATTTGAGAGTAGTTGTCACCCTGCGCCCCCCCCCCCACCCCCCCACCCCCCACGGCCTCTCCACGTTTCGCGGATGACTGGGTCGGCGTAGGGTTACGCCTCATTGCCACATCGAACTTACTTTTTAATGTAACAATCCGCCGATTGCTTCAATGTTATTTCGAAACGCCGGCGTTCGACTGATGAGGTTTTCTTTGTTTTAGTTCGACCTTCATTTTATCGATGACGAATTCACATCTGAACGTCTATTGGAAACAATATTAAACCTAAACAAACATCAAAACAACTTATAAGCCCGTATGTTCAACGAGAAAATATTGAAAGGATCGAAGTATTGATTTTACGTCGGTATGGGGAAATAGAAATAACACATACACGCACACACACACACGCGCACGCACGCACACACACACACACATAACTTATATGCTTTGTTACAACATTCCCTACTCCCGATCGGACCCCCCCCCCCAACCCCACTCCTGCGAGACAAATGACGGAAAGAAACCCTGATCTTGTTGCAATTATTGATACAACTTTTTCCACACCCCACATAAACTAGTCTGTATTTTCACACATAATAAAAAAACAACGTTTTTCACACACAATGTAGTCTGTATTTTCACACATAATAAAAAACAAGCTTTTTTTTACACACAATGTAGTCTGTATTTTCACACATAATAAAAAACGTTTTTCACACATAATGTAGTCTGTATTTTCACACATAATAAAAAACGTTTTTCACACACAATGTCGTCTATATTTTCACACATTTCGCAATGCGGGTATCATGATTCTGATATTTTGATCACTTATCACATGATATTAATTACCATCACGCAAACATTTCTATGGTGTCAATTTACTCATTACCTGTCTCTAGCCCCCCCCCCCCCCTCTCCCACCCTTCTCCCCCCCAGCTCGTCTAATTACAACAGACTAGCCTTGTCTAACTATCGACTATCTTCACCTTATTTAAAATTCACCGAAAGTTCAAAGCCATTAAGAAAATGAGATTTCAACAGACTACCGTAGAGTACTGGAGCTGTTAAAGTAAGGTTGTTTGTATGGAATCGTGGTGTCTTCCAAACACACAATTTGTGTTTTCGATCTGTGAATTAGTCTCGTTGTGAATTGGTCTCATGCCCCGCCTTAGTGTGGGAAAGAAAGATCTTTATACTGGTTGCTGTATTCGTTATTTATTTTTTCGTCTAGGGCAGTCGTTCTTAACCTGGGTTCTATCGAACCCTGCGGGTTCGGTGAGTCAGTCTCAGGGGTTCAGCCAAGGTCAAGACACACACCCGACTCATATTATTCACGATCGGAATTTAGTCAGTGCGAACGATAGAGCTATTAAGAAGAGTTGGGTGAATGCGCATATGAAACTGGTGGGGTTAAGTACCATCAAAAAGGTTAAGAACCACTGTCTAGGCCGACTACCTTGAACTATTATATGTATGCGTGTGTCTGATTAGTGTATGTATGTATGCGTGTGTCTTTATGTCATTTTTTTAATATCACTGAATGAAAAAAAACGTATGTATATTATACATGTAGATTATAGCTGATTGACAAACTGACAAAAAAAGGTGGAAGACAGAATTCTAGAATGTTCTGTCTGACACCAATCGAAACGCCTGTTTACGAGACGAATTACGGATATAGGGCAACGACCGTCTGTTGGAACTGACGGAAAAGTACCGCGCTCTTCCTGTCCTTCCTGGTGCCAGTACGTGTGAGTGCCCACCACCCTGCAGACATCTTCTCCCCACCCTCACTTATCTCCGCCCCACCCTCATAGAACACGACCAGATCTTGTCTCCTGTGGCTAATCCTAACCCCCCCCCCCCTCCCACCACCACCACCATGACATAGACGGAGGAGTCAACAACTTACGGACACTCGATGAAGCAGGAAGTTTAAAAACCCCGAGCCTTTTAAAAACCTAACGAGGTAAACAAAAAAACACGGCGGCGGTTCTCGAAATAAGTAAACACGTACCCTGTACTAGACAAGTACCCATTGATGTGGCGAGACAAGCACCACTGGGCCTTGCTGGCTAATAGGAGCTGATACGTGGTTGACATTTGTGACATGATGTAATGCATGACACTGACATGAACTAGTGAATATATATATATATATATATATATATATATATATATATATATATATATATATATATATATATATATATATATATATATACAGAGAGAGAGAGAGAGACAGAGACAGAGATGCAGTTTCATTCTGTCATCTCCATTTTCCACCCCCCCCCCCGCCTGGAGTAAGCTCACCGCACGTTCCCCAGACGAAATAGAACAAAATATATATATAATTTACATTGAAAATATATACTACTATCCCCCATCCCCCTGAATTAATACCCCTACCATTAAAGTTTTAATTGACCCTCCGGAGAAGTAAGTCTGAAAGAAACTCTGTGAGTGCGCTCGTGTGTGTGTGAGAGAGAGAGAGAGAGAGCAAGAGAGTGAGTGCTTAACGCTTCTTTAGCTGACAGACTGGGTCAACTTGATCCAACAGGTTGAGAATCCCTGACATCGCAGATCAATCTGGTTCTGCTGACCCGATGTCCGCTACGTGTCCAGTTTCTATGCCAGCGTTGGCTTTAAGGTCAGAGTGCCAACGAATACAAAATTCAATGTCCAATTTTTTTTAAATTTTTTTTTTTACACATTTTATTAAATTTAACAGATTTTTTATTTTATTTTATGAAAATAAAGCCTCGTCCCCTCAGGAATTTTTTTATCTGCAACGTCAAAGATTTTTTTCATTGTTAGCATTTATTTGTTCCAATATCAAATACACTCGAAATAAACGTAACGGCGTTTATATCTAAAGATTATTAAATCCGTCATGTGTTATGTAAATAATAATGTTAATATTAGCAGCAATAATCCAATCGACCGGGGTTATCTTTCTTCTCCTGGGTTATTTATTGTACAGGATGGGTTCCGTCCCCTCTTTGTTGGCCGGCGATGCGCTTTGTCGTGTGCACGAGAGAAATAAAATGGACACGGACCCAATTGTGATTTAATTCATTATTAACAACCTGCCGCTATCTCATATTTTCCGTGACCGATGGTTCTCCACCTATGCGGAAGGGGAGGGGGGGGGGGGAAGGGAGAAAAGGGGGGGGGGGGATTATGGATGGGTAAAGAGATATGGTTTAGTACACAGGTCTTGGGAATGAACAATTTCATTCATTTTCGTCTTTGTTTATTGCTTGGTCCAATGCATGATGGTAGAAACAATGTTTCGCATAGCTGCTTTGTTTGTAATATATTGTTTATAGTCATTTTTCTATCAATATAGAGTGTCAGTGATATACATATATATATATATATATATATATATATATATATATATATATATATATATATATATATATATATTTATATTTATATATATATACGTATATATATATATATATATATATATATATATATATATATATATATATATATATATATATATATATATATATATATATATATATATATATATATATATATATATATATATATATATATATATATATATATATATATATATATATATATATATATACGTACATGAAGTGCATACGTAATACATACATGACCATTTTTATGATCCGATAATCTATGTAAATAAATCGGCTCTCAAAAGAACAAATTACTCTTATGCAAACAATATCGATTATGACTTGCAACGTATTGATCAGTTGGCATTACTTGTACTGAAGAAATAATACCTTAAGTAAAACCGTCAAAAATAAATTTACGTTAGTACATTAATATCCCAAGAGAAGTTCCCCTTCACTCAGAAAAGAGGTGGGGGTGGGGCAAACCCCTGTCTAGATCCGCCTATGATTGATGCAAACTCGTCGATAAATGCCTGAAACTAAAAAACAAACAAAACAAATCAGCCCCTACTGTAATCGGTAATCCTACTGTTTGGGACGAGAAATCCAACATCTTAAAATTTCAAAAAATAAAAAAAATACAATTAACTTGTTTAGCGAAATTAAATGTTCAGTATTTAAAAAAGAAAACAAAACAAAATGGCAAATTCTTCTTTAAAAGGTAAAAAAAAAAAATGAAATCACCTTTGTTAAGGTCAGTTCTCTCAAGTCAACGCAAGTTAATGATACAATGCACTCTAGCAGCGGAGTAGGGGGGGGGGGGCGGGGGGGACCGGGGAGAAAAAAGTCGAGACCTTGACCGTCCTACCTCGCTCATTGAATGGTGATCAAACACGAAGTATTGATCGGGACTCGAAGCTTGTATTCGGCCTCACTTCCGCCTCAATGATCGGATTCTCTCTTTGTCTACGTGTGTCTTTGTGTGTCTTTGTGTGTCTTTGTGTGTCTTTGTGTGTCTTTGTCTACGGTGTGTCCGTGCGTGTATGTGGGGGGGGGGGGGGTGGCAGGGGAGGGGCGTGACTACCAAGGTGGCTTGTTGTGGCCTCGTGGCTCGCTTGTTTGTCAATATCTGTCTTTGTCTGTCGGCTAACTAATGGTCATTAAAGTCTGTTTTCTGTCTCTTTGTCTGTCGACCAACTAATGGTCATTAAAGTCTTGTTTTCTGTCTCTTTGTCTGTCGGCTAACTAATGGTCATTACCGTCTGTTTTCTGTCTCTTTGTTTGTCGGCTAACTGATGGTCATTACAGTCTGTTTTCTGTCTCTTTGTCGGCTATTGATTCTCTTTGTCTGTCGTCTAACTAATGGTCTTTACAGTCTGTTTTCTGTCTCTTTGTCTTTCGTCTATTGACGGCCATTACAGTCTGTTTTCTGTCTCTTTGTGTGTCGCGAAGACGCGTGTAACGCTCTCTTTGTTTTTATTTGTTATTAATGCGACATTAAAAGCTTCTGTTTATGGTACCTTAATATTGAACCAGATATAGAAAAAAGTATGAATAAAATGTTTCGATTACCAGCCTTAGATTGGGTTAGCATTCGGCGTTGTATAACTTGGGTATCGATATTTGCGATATCTATCTAATTTCATTAAAAACAATTCTCTTAATTTTTCTCCACTTTGTGCTCAAAAGAAAATAACATTTTGTTGTTAAGTTTTCTAGTACGATTATACTTAATTTTAATTAAAATAAAATTTAAATTTAAAAAAACGGATTTGATTATTTTTTGTGTGTTTTTTTTTTAAAAGAGAATTAATTTAAAACAATCAGTGTTGTAGCGTAAGTTGAATGAGCTCATCACACACTCGGTAGCTCTTCTCGCTCTCATACAGAAGCATCACATTTTGTTCTCGTCAATTTTTGGTCACTGTCTTAAGAAAAAGATCTTAAGACTAAGATCATTTTAGGACTAACATCTTAAGACAAAGATCTTAAGACTAAGATCTTAAGACAAAAATCTTAAAACAAAGATCTTAAGACAAAGATCTTAAAACAAAGATCTTAAGACAAAGATCTTAAGACTAGGATTTTAAGACAAAGATCTTAAGAATAAGATCTTGAGACAAAGATCAACCAGCCGACCCAATAACAGATCGCTATTTAAACTATTGGAGTCTTGAGCTAACAGATTGACGATAATACGCCTGACCTCGCTTCAAAACAACACTATACAAAACAGATCAACTATCGATTCAAGATTAAAGTAATATTTTAAAAATATATTAATGCAAGTTTTAAAAAAATAATCAAGCACTTTTGGATTACTTAAATAAGACGTTGAAATTAATGAAAATAAATTTGAATAAAAGCTGTAAGAATTTTTTTTTCTTCTTCCCACTTGTGGTCGTTAGATGAACCAGATTTTATTTTTTATTATAGAATTCGTCTTTACAATCTTGCACTTTTCCGCAAAGCACGAAAACATAATCTGCTAATCGATTGGGGGCGTAGAAGATAAATCAGCTTAATCCACCCTTACACCTCCAGGTAAAGGCACAGCTAGCAACGACCTGTGGATCGCGCCTCCACCCAACACTATCAACCCCCCTCCCCCCTATCCCACCATTTGGACCAATTCTTTACGAACGAGCAACGAAAGAAATCGTTAACAGATTGAACGCCTAAAAAAATATACAATACATTTCTTTTTTAATCCGACTTCTAAATTACTTCAAATATATTTTTGTCATCGTCAATTTTAAAAATTGTATTTCGCTCCAGGCTTCTTAAAAAAAAAAATTCAAACCAAAACAACGGAGTTATCCCCCTAGATTATTATATTAAAAATAAGGTTCCGCCATTTTGAATTCAGACCGGAAATGTCAATAGCTATATTTAAACCATTACGTCTCCTAAACCACTCACGCTCGCTCGGCTTGTGTTCGCATCACGTGCTTGATCGCGTTTTTTGCACGTTCTTTTTTGGTCGTGTTCGCTGTAGGGTAATATCTGGTCAATTTTCGCGATCGCTACTCAAACCTTCAATTTTTATTTTCTAACAAAAAACACGGCACTCGTCGTTTTGTCATAGGTATGTTCTTGTACTCATTCAAAAATGGGATATAAGAAGTAGAGTTTATCTGTTTTAGTGACCTCGGCATATGATAGGTAGTGTGGTCAATGCCCAACCGCATTTATTTTCCTTAATGTTAGGTACCCACTACCACCAGAGCTGGGTGGGCTCAGGGATGTTCTACTGATTTGAACTCGAGACTTTCGGGTTAGAGGTCTAGCGCTCTACCGCTAGAGAATGATAGAAAACGATTATTCTACTCGAAACTTAACCTTCCGCACGACTGTTGACCCGAATGTCTTGAGTTCGAATCCCGTACCTGTGTCCGCAGGGCGATTCCCGAGTCTGGACGTCCCTGATGGACATTTATAGGGAGAGTAACAGCGGCTGACTATAAAACTGACCACTCTATACTTTAAATACAGAGGTAACAGAAACAGGTGAACTCTACTTCATCTGCTCTATTGACTGGGAAAGGGTATAAATACTGTAATGTATTCTTAACCTTAGCTCCACGTTAAACCATCAGTATAACCATAAGCCTAACCCCTGTTTAAAAACATGGTTATCGATTACTCTCTGCTATACGAATATGTGGGAACGTACACAATTTAAAAAAAAAAAGTGACGGCACGCGTTACAGGGGAAGTAGAGTTAGTCTGTTTGAAAGGTCAATGCAAAGTAGTTTTCCATCTGGAATGCACCGAACCGGTGTCATGGGGGAGGGGGGGGGGTCGAATTTAGGACCGTACGTCGTCGAGTCACGGCATGAACCGGATTCGAAACCGGATCTATTAGCGCCAAGTTTTCTACCCCAGTCACATGACCCTCCGACAGGCGCATGCGCCGCTAATTGACTGCTTGCTCACTTCCGGGTTGAGATCCTGGATAGAATAGAAGTGTTACGGTTTCTATATTTAGAAACACGTTGGTTCGCAGTTTGATTAAAGTACGTATCGACAATTTTCATCGTTAATTTTAATTTTAATTCGTAATCATGTTCCTAACCTTCAGCATCTTCAGCATCTTTATCACCATTATCAATCACATCATCACCATCTATTTTATTACATTCATCAACAGCTAAAATTATCATCATCTTAACAATAAAAAAAAAGTACTTTTCCCCAAGAGTACATATTCTTGCGAACCAAATTAGCATTTAATTACGCTCCAATTAACGCCTATAATTTGTCATAAAGATACACGCACACAAAAATGAAACCCAGCAATTTTAAGTAATTAGATTTTTTTTTTCATAAGCCATAAAAATTTTTAGATGAAGCATGTTTTTGTGACTGGTTGCTAATTTTCTAATCGAAACCAGTGGTTCTAAATTGATGTTACCCCGCCCAAACATAGAATAACCAATCGCTGGGGTGTCAATTTTCTCAAAAAGTTTTTTATGTAACTGTCAAGAAATCAGCAACAAATGAGATATAATTATACGAAAATTCCGACTCATAAATTATTATTTTTTTTATAAAATTTCAAAACAGTGATTTTTGTGTGCCACCTTTATAAATTTAAGAACCGCTCATCTAATGATACGGGGTTGTGTGAAAATTATCTTGTTACGAGAATCTGGTAAATTTATGTTTAGATTTGACCTTCAATTAGCACAATATCCGCGCTAGATAATCGGTCGTGAGGCATCAGTTTCATTGATGAACTTTGGAGCAGGGAGCAAAATATTTCTTTATCAGATTCGTTGGCGTATTTTCTTCTATGCTGAAGGTGGGTGAATGCTAACTAAATAACAGCGAAAACTAAAGCTCCGGGGCGGAGTGGTCTAGCGGTAGAGAGCTGGACTGCTAACCCGACTCACGTTAGGGTAAGTAAAGGCGGCTGGGCATAGTGCTGACCACACTATCTCTTCATATGCCGAGGTCACAGAAACAAGGGAACTCTACTTCACTTGCTCCATAGACCGTCAGGTTTGAAAGGGAAACTTACTTTTACTTAATCTCCGTTCTTGATTGTAATATTGGAGGGGATTACCTCCAACACAATTTAGTATTGCGTGTCTGTATTTTATAACGCCATATGGCTCGGCTCCGATTTCAGCCCACTGTACTTTTTGGTTGTGTTTCCATAGTCTTTGTCCAACCCAGGACGAGGCAGCAGTTGTTTGATTTTGGAGTTGTCTCTCCTTAGTTATCAAGTCTTATTCCGGGGTCCGAACTCGGGATTTTGGGAGTTGCAATCGTGCGTTCTCTTTCCCGACCACGCCGTCCTCAGAAGTGGGTACTTGTAATACCAATAGAAGTGTGAGGACCCCCCCCCCCCTCCCCCACACACACATGCGTTCATAACATATTAGTTTATGCGCCCACACCTAACACACCAATACTCTCACAACACATATTAAAAAAAAACACACCAAGACTTATATAATTAGACTCCTACTTAATTTACCGAACCCACGGGACTAATTGTCACGGGAATTCGGGGTCGGGTGGTAGAGCTAACGAATAGTAACCTGAAAGTCTTGAGTTCGAATACCGGGTTCGTGTTAGTAGAACGTCCGTAATTACACCAAGCTCTGAGTGGTTCCTGACTCATGACGGGGAAAAGAACACACTATTCCTTAATATGCCGAGGTAAAAAAAGCAGGTCAACTCTACTTCAGCTGCCCCAATGGACCGTAAGGTTCGAAATTGTATCATACTCCACTACCTTGATTAAGATACAAACTTTCTGGAATTATAAATCTCTAGCCGTATTTACCTATGTCGACCCCCCCCCCCCCCCCCGAACACAACACATTTCTCTTTACACTCAAGCAGACGACGCCCCTGTTCCCTACGTATCGATTGTCATCTAGTGCAGGCCTACAGGAACAGCCTGAGTACCGCCCCAAAAATGTCTCCCCCCCCCCCACAAGCTAAGTGGGGGATTTGTCACGGGCTCACCACTAACCACTTGGCAGTGCTTTGGCTAGTGGTTGCAGCTTCAGTGGTTCTTACGTTGTGCAGAACTGCCCATTTAGGTGCTGTTGGAGGTTGCACATTCTGATTCTAAAGTTGTAAAGAAGTGACCCATTCTGATTCTAAAGTTGTAAAGAAGTGACCCATTCTGATTCTAAAGTAGTAAAGAAGTGACCCATTCTGATTCTTAAACTGTGTGACCCATTCTGATCCTAAACTACTAAGAAGTGACCCATTCTTATTCTAAAGCTTTTCGTCGTTACCCTTCTGATTATTAAACCATATATAAAGTTACGCATTTTGATTCTAAAACTGTGAAAAACAACTCATTAAGGTACCGTTGGAAAATACCCTTTCTGATTCTAAAGTTATAGGAATCGACCCAACTTGGCGCATGATTGTGTATCAGATGACAATGATTTGACTTAATTATTTAGATCTAAAAACTGCAATCAAATTTCAAGATTTGTTTGACTCATAGCTCAGCTTAAATCTTATATTACGAGTTAACGAAGGAAATAGCTATACACTCAGAACCAGCGATATGTAGTTGAGGTGAAGGGCAACATGCTTTTACATAACTAAAAAGATGTATGTATAAATTAAATATTCAGAAAAACAACAATAACATAACACAATGAAAACTATACATAAAATCAACCACTGAACCTAACGCGACCACGTGACTGTTATGTTCACGTGTGTCAAATATCAGCCACGTGGGGCCAGTCCAAAGTGAGGCTGTGACCTTCCACGGCTCGTGGTTCAAGGACAGCCATGGAGGCCTGCCGGACACAGCATAGCCCACAGAATACTCACGGTCTTTCCCGCCACTTAAGACGTCTATATTTAGCTCTTGTGGTGAGTGCCGCATTGACGGGGGGGGGGGGGGGGGGGTGTGCGGGCTAGCTGGACAGTGGTCAGTTGTGGACTTGTCGGTATCTGGTTGATACCGTTTTTCCCAATTAGTGAGTGGCTATTATGGGACTGAGTGGTCGGACGGTAAAGCGCACGACTTAACTCGACAGTCTCGAGTTCGGATTTCTGACTTAAAAACTATTTAAAACTTGAAATAGCGCATGGTTTAGTTATAGCACTCTTTATATGCTATTGGTGCTGTTGATTGTTGGGGCACCGATTACCAATCGTTTAATTATTATTGCTGACTTATTTATTCGACATCTCGATGAATTTCGGGCAATTTATGTAATTAGTTACAACCTTCGTTCTATAAGCCCACCTGTTTGTGAAAATTGTTAACTTTTAAAAAAAAACTTTTCACAATAAAATCAACTAGTTGTATAACGCATGTGATTCATTGTGTGATGGTTTGTATAAAAAAAGGAAATTGATATTAATTATGCAATGTTTCGGTTGGTAGCCAGTGAACCGTGACTGCCAGGACTAAAAAGTGTAAAATACGTGTATGGGGGGGGGGGGTAGAAGCAGGTGTTGTTATTGAAAGAGCAATATTGACATAGTGTTGTATCAAAGCCGATTGTCAATATTGTTATTACATGAGGAGGAAGTAGCTCTTCAGTGATCGAAACTACACACACACACGAGCTGTGCCATAACAGGTGTAACGACACGGGGATAAAAACAAACACACGTATGGGATGACACACTCAAGCCAACACGTGGGTCAGACACAGGTTAGCATGTTAGCTAATATATGTACATATGGGCTAACTACACATACACACATGAGCTGACACACATACACACAAGAGCTGACACACATACACACATGAATTAACACATAAATACCCAAGCTAACACACACAACAACTTACAGACATACACAAAACAAAACACACATAAATCCAACACACATACACAGAAACGAACACACATACACCCAAGCTAACACCCATACATATAAACGAACACACGTACGCATAAGCTAACGCACATACACACAAGCTAACACACTTACATTCATACACAGAAACTAAAACACATACACACAAAACAAACACACATGCACGCGAGCTAACATGCATGATCTAACACACATACATACATACACAGAAACTAACACATACACACACGAACTAACCCACATGCACGCTAGCCGGCATGCATGAGCTAACACACATACATATGGCAGTTAACATACACAAACACACTTCTAAAATACATGAGCTAGCACATACGAGCTAATATGCAAGTGCGACCCCCCCCCACGCACACCCAAGTTTACATACATACACACACACACACACACACGTGAGCACGCACATGCTAAGTCACGGACCAGCGTGAGTACTCACTCAACTCACGAGGGCACATGTTGACATTTGACCAAAAAAGGTCCGCCACTCTTCATTGACTAAACGAGCACACGGTTAAACACTGCTCACTTGGGTTATAGTGGGGGGGGGGGGGGGCAGACAGAAGAGGAGGAGGTGGAGGAGGGGGTATTAGGAGGGGTTTAATGGTGTGTAGTGTAGTACGTTATGACATGCCTCCGTATTGTTCGGTTTGTCTTGTTGGCACAGGTCCAAAAAAAAAATGGAGGTTAGACGTAGAGGGGGGGGGGGGGGGGGGGGTAGAGAATTATCGTGACTTTAGTGAAGTAGGACATGAGGGGTAGGGGGTGGGGGGTGTGATGAGAAGGGGATTTAGTAATGTAACGAAATTATATTGTAATAAAAATGTTTATACGTAATGTTAGATGTTTGATCTTTTTATTTTTCATAAATTATACAACCTGCTTAATTGGCGAAATGCTTTACGGTTGACAAACCTGGGAAGGGAGGAGGGTGAGGGGGGGGGGGGGGGTTCCTTGGGGACATTACTGACGGTGGTCTGTGTTTGTGGGAGAAGAAAAAAAGAAACACATGGTGAGTCAGTTTATCATTCAATTATTTTCCCAGTCGTGTCCTAGACACACAGGAGAGATGAAGTAGAGTTCATCTGTTTCAATGCGCTTGGTATATGAGGGAGATTGTAGCCAGGACCACGCCCAGTCTCCTTTGTTTCCCTAACATGAGTCAGGTACCCATCACAGCTGGGTGGACTCTGGGACGTTCTGCAGACTTGAGCCAGCGGTGAGTCAGTTGGTGCTCTCGTGGTGACTACGTCTTCAAGACAGACCAGCTATGAATTTCCCATAGGACGCTGACCACACGTTTTTTGGTTTGGCGCTTTCTTGGACATTGTCCACGTTTAAAGGTCCGCACTGACGATGACCTTACGTAAATGTCACGGGTGGCGGCCCCATGTTAAGTTCACGGACAATGCCCAATGGAAAGGTCAATGTCGTTTGCCCAATGTGAAGGCCACTCGTCGCGGCCCAATGTAAATGACACATTTTGATGACTCAACACACAATTCCCAAAAGGTTCAAAGTGTAAAGGACACAGAAAAGCCCCTTGTAAAGGTCCCCTTGTAAAGGTCCCCTTGTAAAGGTCCCCTTGTAAAGGTCCCCTTGTAAAGGTCCCCTTGTAAAAGTCCCCTTGTAAAGGTCCCCTTGTAAAGGTCCCCTTGTAAAGGTCCAAGACAATGTTGAAATTAACACTGTCCATACGTAACTCTGTACACGTCATCTGGTAAAGGTGACAGGGACCTGCATCTTGCAGATAGCCATAGGCAAAATGTGACGCCTGTGGCAAATATCTCATTAAAAATGTCTAAAACTTAACTTTATGTCGAAAAATGTCTAAAACATAAATTTATTTATATGAAATGTCTAAAACATAGCTTTATGTCAAAAAAATGTCTAAAACATAAGTATGTAAAAAATGTCTAAAACATAACTTTATGTTTAAAAAAATGTCTTTAAAAATAAATATTATCTTAGATAATGTCTACAAACTTTGTAAAAAAAAAGGTAAAAAAAAACTGTCTAAAATTTCTAAAAGCAACAGCTGTAATGGCTTTCAGAAATGTTCTGAGCCGGATCTATTGTTTTGTTTTTCATCTATCAGCCAGTGCAAATATGGTACGACGTGGTCGGATTGTAGAGCACACGACTACTAAACTGAAAGATTCAAGTTCGGACCTAGGACTCAGTCTGTAGAATATCCATGACCACAGTATTGCTTCATACGCAAGATGTCACAGAAAAACAGGTGATCTCTACTTCCTCTGCCCAGGCTAGAAATCAGCACCCGTTCGGTTTGATTATGATTCAACTACATAAAAATGCTACCACAACTCATATGTAATAATACGTGTGAAATAAATACTAAACTGGCTAACAACTTAAAAAAAAACAATCGCGAAACACAATACAAACTATGTTAGTGGGACATGTATTTGTACGTATTAGAAATAAACCTACAATTGGTTTTTTTTTTTTTATACATACAGCATACCTCAGTATTTGGCCAAGAATCGGTTCATTTTCAAACTTGGCAAATGTTCAAGATTTTTTTTTTTACTAGGGAGAAAAAATCCACACGTTGTATTGATCAGCAACATGAGTGAATATTAGAGGGGCGATAAAAAACCACAAGTGATGAACAATATTTGATATAGATTTTAAAGTTTTTTTTTTTTAAACGGGTTAAATATAGCCTGCGGGAATATCCAATTTGTAAAATGTAATTTAGTTTGCATTAAAAATTTAAAAAGTAATATATCATAGCTTGAAGGAGCGTTAACATTGAGATTAAAAGTTAAAAGATGTATAAAAATAAAATACACTTTGTTCAGAAAGCCAGTTGAAGCCAAAAAAAAAATGTGTTTCTTTTGAAATACAATTGTTTTCGCTTCTTTGTGAAGATGAAAATGGGAAACCTTTTTTTTTTCATCTAAGATAGATGAACTCTCGATATCCGCCTACACTATGTAGCATGTTTTTCTAAAGACTGGCTTAATGTCGGTCTTCTGAAGAAGATGTTTTTGTGTAGAGAAACAAAGGCGAGCTAGAGCTTATTTACAACACAAGGCGGAGTGGTCGGTTTGTAACGCTGGCGATTGCCGACCCGACGCAACTACCCACCAGCTACATCAGCATCCACGTCCTCTCCACCATCATTAACTTCCCATAAACCAGTATCCACTCCCATCATCCAGTATCCACTTCCCATCCATCCATCTACCCATCCACTAGCCTCCCTTTCTCAAACGTTCTAACGCCGTCGCTATACCCCCCCCCCCCCACCACCAAATGACCACGTCCACGACAGTTCTACACCCACCTTGTTTTATCAAAACTCGGTACAGCACCATTGTCCTACAGAATTCGTTAAACCTCACCCCATCCCATTTCTAACACACACACCACACACACACCACACACACACCACACAAACACATACACATACACACTCATACACATACACACACCGCACACACCACACCCACCCACACACAAACACACCACACCACACATACACCCACACACCACACACACACATACAAATACACATACACACACACATACACACCACACGCACACACATATACACACATCACACACACAAAAGACCCACAACAAACAACGACACGTTAACCCTCTCCTACCTTCGCCCTTTGGGGTAATTGTCCATTGTTTTAACCACCGCCCCCTGCGACCTATTGCAACTAATCTACCACCAAGGGGTCCCCTCTTAATCTCTCACACTAGACCACACTATGATTTGTGGTGGGCCCGTCCCAGGTTAGTTTCAGGGGGCCGGAATTAAGTATGGGGGGGGGGGGATAATACAATGTTACGGGGAGTAGGATCTCTTTTATGTTTTCAGTCATGTGCTCTTTGAGAAATCTTAGGGTAAAAATCTGTTTATTTTCCGTTTTGTCAGGCAATTAAAAAAATGTGTCTGTAGTTCTCTCCCCTGCCCAGTCTCTGCTACTTAGAACTCTGGACCTAATTATCACACTGTCGCGATACTCAGCACATGTGGCGTAACGAGGTTTCGAGGCTAATTGTGTAAGCTGAGACCGCCACAAAGGTTTCACCTACATTTATATAAAAACAGGGTTTATAACCTAATTTACGATGAATTCAGAAATTGTGTTCGTTTTTTCACACCACGCTAAGAAAACTTCAATGTTAGAAATAACATTCTACCTAACTCACTGCCCTATACAATAGCTTTAGTCTGGTTGAAGTTTGTTGTCAATGGGCGAATCGTATCACAAGAACAAGCAGCATACTTTACAGGCTTTTTAGTCCCTAGCTAGTATTTTAAATTGTACCTAGTTTAATCCATCTTTCGTGTGCTAGTTTCTTTAACTGTTCCCAGTGGTAACCCATCTTTCTTGTGCTGATTTCTCCAACTGTCCCCAGTGGTAACCCATCATGTGTTAGTTTCTCCAACTGTCCCTAGTGGTAACCCATCTTTCTTGTGCTAGTTTCTCCAACTGTCCCCAGTGGTAACCCATCATGTGTTAGTTTCTCCAACTGTCCCTAGTGGTAACCCATCTTTCTTGTGCTAGTTTCTCCAACTGTCCCCAGTGGTAACCCATCTTTCTTGTGCTAGTTTCTCCAACTGTCCCCAATGGTAACCCATATTTCTTGTGCTAGTTTCTCCAACTGTCCCCAGTGGTAACCAATCTTTCTTGTGCTAGTTTCTCCAACTGTCCCCAGTGGTAACCCATCTTTCTTGTGCTAGTTTCTCCAACTGTCCCCAGTGGTAACCCATCTTTCTTGTGCTAGTTTCTCCAACTGTCCCCAGTGGTAACCCATATTTCTTGTGCTAGTTTCTCCAACTGTCCCCAGTGGTAACCAATCTTTCTTGTGCTAGTTTCTCCAACTGTCCCCAGTGGTAACCCATATTTCTTGTGCTAGTTTCTCCAACTGTCCCCAGTGGTAACCCATCTTTCTTTGCTAGTTTCTCCAACTGTCCCCAGTGGTAACCCATATTTCTTGTGCTAGTTTCTCCAACTGTCCCCAGTGGTAACCCATATTTCTTGTGCTAGTTTCTCCAACTGTCCCCAGTGGTAACCCATCTTTCTTGTGCTAGTTTCTCCAACTGTCCCCAGTGGTAACCCATCTTTCTTGTGCTAGTTTCTCCAACTGTCCCCAGTGGTAACCCATCTTTCTTTGCTAGTTTCTCCAACTGTCCCCAGTGGTAACCCATATTTCTTGTGCTAGTTTCTCCAACTGTCCCCAGTGGTAACCCATATTTCTTGTGCTAGTTTCTCCAACTGTCCCCAGTGGTAACCCATCTTTCTTGTGCTAGTTTCTCCAACTGTCCCCAGTGGTAACCAATCTTTCTTGTGCTAGTTTCTCCAACTGTCCCCAGTGGTAACCCATATTTCTTGTGCTAGTTTCTCCAACTGTCCCCAGTGGTAACCCATCTTTCTTTGCTAGTTTCTCCAACTGTCCCCAGTGGTAACCCATCTTTCTTGTGCTAGTTTCTCCAACTGTCCCCAGTGGTAACCCATATTTCTTGTGCTAGTTTCTCCAACTGTCCCCAGTGGTAACCCATATTTCTTGTGCTAGTTTCTCCAACTGTCCCCAGTGGTAACCCATCTTTCTTGTGCTAGTTTCTCCAACTGTCCCCAGTGGTAACCCATATTTCTTGTGCTAGTTTCTCCAACTGTCCCCAGTGGTAACCAATCGTGTACTAGTTTCTCCAACTGTCCCCAGTAGTAACCCACGGCCTAAAATTTATTAGATCAACTGAAGTAGAGTTCATCTGAATGTTTAACACCACGTCTTTGTATATATAAAACCCAACCTCTGCAAACACGGAGTCCATTTCGTTTGTTAGCGAGCGCTCTATCGATTAACCACACCACTCCAAAACAACTACAATCAAATGTGGTCATTTTCTATAATGCGAAATCGTATTGCAATATTGTAGCTTACTTGTACTTTTTGTTTTCTTTTCTGGATAGCTGTTGCGTAATCAATAAGGTCTTTAGAGAAAAAAATCAAGGGAAAAAAAACCCCACCCACGTGTAGGTGATAAGAAACTTGAGGTGGATAAAAAAAAAGAAATAAATATCACGTGGCTCTTGATATCTGTATTAAAAAGTCAATGAGATTATAAAAGGAAACGAAATAAAACAAAACAAACAACAACACAAAAAAAAAGATAGAAAAAAAAAGGTTTTAATTTTTTTATTTAAGATAAAAAAGTACACTCATTTTTAATCATCTTTTGATTACAAGTAAATATTCTTTAAAAAAATTAATTGCTAAAAATTATTATCATTTTAAACGACAAGAATTTTTTTCCTGCTTATTTGGACTTTGAACCAAAGGCTTATCTTACAAAGAACAAGTGGAGGGCCTGAAGAAGATTACATCAGTAATAGAAGTTGTTGTATGTTAGTCACATCGTGAAGTAGTTGGCTGATTGGGAGTTGAGACACCGGAAGTAGAGTGGAGATAACGGAAGTAGGGTTAAGTCAACCAATGGGTAAACAGAGAACCTAAAACCATACATACAACAAGTGCTTGTGATTCAGTTTGGGGTTTGTCACTTGAGCAATCGCTGAAGCCGGAGGTTTGAGGCTAATTATGTAAGCCGGAGGTTTGAGGCTAATTATGTAAGCCGGAGATTTGAGGCTAATTATGGAAGCCGGAGATTCGAGGCTAATTATGTAAGCCAGAGATTTGAGGCTAATTATGGAAGCCGGAGATTTGAGGCTAATTATGGAAGCCGGAGGTTTGAGGCTAATTATGGAAGCCGGAGATTTGAGGCTAATTATGTAAGCCAGAGATTTGAGGCTAATTATGGAAGCCGGAGATTTGAGGCTAATTATGGAAGCCGGAGGTTTGAGGCTAATTATTTAAGCCGGAGATTTGAGGCTAATTATTTAAGCCGGAGATTTGAGGCTAATTATTTAAGCCAGAGATTTGAGGCTAATTATGTAAGCCGTAGATTGAGGCTAATTATGTAAGCCGGAGGTTTGAGGCTAATTATGTAAGCCGGAGATTTGAGGCTAATTATGTAAGCCGGAGATTTGAGGCTAATTATGTAAGCCGGAGATTCGAGGCTAATTATGTAAGCCGGAGATTTGAGGGCTAATTATGTAAGCCGGAGATTAGAGGCTAATTATGTAAGCCGGAGATTTGAGGCTAGAGTAATTATGGAAGCCGGAGTTTTGAGATTAGTGTAATTATGGAAGCCGGAGATTTGAGATTAGTGTAATTATGCAAGCCGGAGATTTGAGATTAGTGTAATTATGGAAGCTGGACATTAGGGACTAGAGATACTGTAGGAGCCGGAAGTTTTGGGAGTGGAGAAATTATGGAAGCCGGAGGTTCAAGGCTATATAAATTGCTGAAACTGTAGATTGGGACAAGAGAAATGTTGAAAGCCGGAGATTTGGAGCTAGGGAAATTATAGGAGCCGGAGATTAGAGCCTGTAAAGATTGCAGAAGCCACAAATGTGCGACTAGAGAAACTGTGAGCCGGAGATTTGAGACAAGAAAAACTTAAGAAGCCGGAGAGACTAGAAAACATGTTTAAACCAGAAGCCTTAATTATAGATCATGCACCTTTTAAATTTCTGAGGCTACAGACTAGACGAAGCTGGGAGACCGTGGGATAGTTGACTCAAGCCGGAGACTGTCGACAGATGTGGTGAGCAGTATGTAGCTTACATCAAGCCCTCTGTACCCTCGTCACATCCGGCGACAGACGGTCATCGTTGGCCCGATTGTGGTTAAACGCTTAAAGTTTTAAAACATGAAACGTTTGAAATGTGTGCATATGGACGAAAGCACAGTCCCATGACAGTAGACCTCGCCCCCCCCCCACCCATTACCCCCCCACCCAAATACGTACATACAACCCCAACCCACACACACATACACCCCACGCTCATACTCCACACTCAACAACACCTCACACACATACACTACACACACACCACACCACCTCAGACACACACCACACAAAAAACTCCACACACTCCACACACCCTCACAAACACACTCCACACACCTCATACACACACCACACACAAAATCCACACACAAACTCCACACCTCACACTCACACACACATACACACAAACACACACACAAACACACTACTTCTTTATCCTTACACCACCATTAGTCTTACTCGCGTTACTGGGTTGGCAGAGCGCCAAAAACAATGGGCGGGCCCCAGTTCACTCCTGTTGTTCGTTCTCAAGATAAATTTGCATGCTCTCATATCAAGGAAAAAGGATATAGACATTTTTTTTTAAGTGCTTTAAAAATACACGGACAGAAATAAGTATTTTTTTTTTTATTTTATTCAACTATTTTAAATACTTAAAAAAAAAATTATAGCATGGTAAACACTTGTAAGTTAAAAATTAATTTGGGCAATTAAAAACGGTTTAAAAGATTAGAATGATTTATAGAGGATTTAAATTAACGAGGATATATGTAACTCGGTCAGTACTAGTCGACATTTTGCTTTTAAATAACTGTTTAAAAATAGGATCACGTCATTACCTATTCAGCTGTAGTCTACAAGTAAAATGACGAAAAGTATTATTTTCTATCCATCTCTACCCCAACCCCAGGTCATTAAGACTAACCCCCCCTCCCCAGAGGCGTAGCGACATTCCCGGCGCCCGGGGACAAACTTTCAATTTGGCGCCCCCCCTCGGAAAAAACCTTTCAATTTTTAATGTGCACACACCCCCCCTCAAACTTTCAATTTGCACCCTCTCCCCCCCCCCCATATATTTTCTATATTTATAATGCAAAACTGCACCTAAAATGATATTTTAATTTGTTTTTCCAACCCATTTTGGCGCTCCCTAGGGTCGGCGCCCGGGGACATATGTACCCCCCTCCCCTCGCTACGCCTCTGCCCCTTCTCCCCCCACCCCCACCCTATACCGTCTGAGGACTACGAATATCCCCGACCCCTACCCCATGGTATGATTTTTTTAAAGTCTTAACACAGCCAGCCCCCTGTGTTTTATTTTCCCCCTCTAAAAATAGACACAGAAGATTCACTGGACCGTGGATGTAGGTCACGGGTGACAGAAATGTAAAGCCGTGTTTTGAAGTCACACTCATTAGTTATGTTAATGGTCTTTGGCCGAGGCATACTAATCGTCATTGCATGTATCTCTTTGTACATCGATGACGTCAAGAGCTAAAAATATCCTTGGTTAAACACGGACGACTGGATCTAATAAGGGTGAAAATTGGTCAGTTTTTTTTTTAATATACCACAATTTATTATGTTACTTGTTGCATGTTGCATGTGTATTAGCCAATACACGGTACAGAGTAAGTGGTCTTAAGATTGGGTTTTGTGGTTCTACAACTAAAGATTTATATGAACTTGATGAAAGAGAGAGTCATAGTTGCTTTCAGACTTTTTTCTCCGGGGGGGGGGGGGGGCACTACATTTTCCAGGGGGAGAGGTGGCGGACACTTGCCATATATTTTCTATATGAATTATATTTCTTTGTACTGGGGTTGGAGGGGGGGGGGGGGGGGCAAGCAGTAGACGATTTTCGAGAGAGGGCTTAGTCTGATGCCTGAAAGAAACTCTGGAGAGAGTGAGATAAAACATTTATATATGTGCAAGTAAATATAGTTATGCATGCATTCCCTCACATACTCTTACGCATACACACACAAACACCACACACATACACACACACACACATATATATATATATATATATATATATATATATATATATATATATATATATATATATATATATATATATATATATATATATATATATATATATATATAGTTTTGACAGAACGCAGTTAATTAAACCAACATATTTTTGTGACAAGTTGACATGCTTTAAAGTCTTTTCGTAATTTATACTTGCATGCACACATACGTACTTGCATACATCTGGCAGATGTTTCATATAGCAAGCTTGGGCATAACCATAAGTGAGACGACATGGTCATAACGGAAATAATAATCTCACTCCTAACAATGTAACCAGTTTGTTAAACAACGCCCTCATCTGCAGAGGCGTAGCTAGAGGAGGAGGCGTGGGGCGTCCGCTCCGGGCGCCCACTCAACATGGGTGATATATTCACCACTGTAATTTTTAAAAATTTATACAAGGTGTGGGGGGGGGGGGCGCAAGAGTGATAGTTCACCAGAAATGGGTTGCTACGCCTCTGCTTCTCTGTCCTGATTTTTTTCGAGTGAGTACACAACAACAGGCATGCCGATGAAATCACGAGTTAAAAGATATCAAGTAAAAATATTATTGAAATCATTTTTGTTCACATTTTTTTTATCCTCGTTAAAGTTTAAACTCACAAAACAAGTAGATGGCATACAGTTTCGGATACGTGTGTGTATGTATGTGTGTGGGGGGGATGTTTTGTATCATTACTACAGTGCACATCATACGCACTTTACATCTCTTATCTACCTAGTGCCAGACTATATATAGCACTGTAAATGGGCAGGTAGGATAATGGTCAACGTTAAATTCTAGCCCAGAAAATAGACAATGGTCAACGTTAAAACAAGCTCAGGAAACAGTCGACAATTTGAGAACAAGCCCAGCCAATCGTCCGGACAATAGTGGCCCAGAGAGTCTGGCCATTCGGCCATTCACTGACCGTGTTGACATCCGCACCTTGTGAATGATGGCCATGGCCTTGCCTGGACGTAGACTTGACGAATGACATTTGACACGATCTAGACACACGGCCATGTCATCGCCGACCAGTCCCTGTGGCAATTGTTTTACGATTTATGGACGTCTTGGAAGTCCGGAGGCCTATGTGGCATGGGTCGTTGAAAAGGGGAGAACTTTTTACCTACAGAATACTTGTGACATTATTTCACTCGGCCAATCTGTTTGGGTATGTTATTCTAACAGATTTAATGCTTAAAGATGTATTGGGAAAAAAATCAGATTTTATTTGACAGGGAAACCAAGAGAGAATCTACAACTGGACAACAAAGGACAGTAAGTTTTACCAGAAAAAACGAAAACAGGACAGCAAAAAGAAAACGGCTCAGCGACAGACAATACAATACACAACTAAAAATAAAAACAGGACAACAAAAGACAATACCATACACCACTGAAAATAAAAACAGGACAGCATAAGACAACTGGACAGCAAAATACACTACCATAGACCACAAAAAAATAAAATTAATAAAAACAGGACAACAAAAGACAATAGGAAACCATACAGCACAACAAACAAATGAAAACAGGATAGCAAACGACACCACCACACTAGACCAAACAACAGAACAACACAGTCCACACCAAGGTAACCGCGAACACTTCCATAAATAACAGCTAAACCACAATCCTGAATTCTTGTTTTTTTTAATAGATATATATACACTATCCAACCGGGCGGGGATAGAAAGTGGGGGGGGGGGGTATAAATGATGGAGGTGTTTTACTGTCCCAGTCGCCTTTATGTAGTGGTAAGTACAATGTCAGCTAGTGGAGTATCGCGGTCAGTAGGATGGGGGGGGGGGGGGGGGGGGGGGTGCGAGAGGACGGAGGAGGGGGGGAAGGAATGGTTCGCACTGTGATAACCCGGATTTGAGGACGTCATGCTCGCTTGTTACTTATCCGGTTGAGGCACCATAAAGCCATTTATGTTTGAGACCCAAGCATACAAATACAGATAAACAGACACATACACTTACACATATACACACATATATCCACATGCACGTTCACACACCAATATATATATATATATATATATATATATATATATATATATATATATATATATATATATATATATATATATATATATATATATATATATATATATATATATATATATATATATGCATGTATGTATATATATGTATATATGTATATATATGTATATATATGTATATATATGTAAATATATATATATATATATATATATATATATATATATATATATATATATATATATATGGGTGTGTGTGTTTATAAATATGTCAACCTCAACTCATTAACTATTTTCGCCTAGCGCAGTGACGTCATTAAATTAACATGACATTTCATGCTAGCCAAGCCGCGGTAAGAACAAAAAAAAATTACGGTAATTTGTGTCTCCATTTGGCTATCATGCACTGCCCCTAAGTAATTGCATGCAATTTAAAATTGCTAAATTAATTAAGGAAGTTAGGCTGGCTGACCCATCCTACGTGGGTCAAGAGACTTGGCTGTATGAAACAAAATGGCGGAGACTTCAACATTAGCACCTGGGATTAGGGGGGACTAAACAGGTGGGGTGGCGTTGTTGTTTTTCATTTTGAGGGGGTTAGGACTGGGGGTTGGGGTGGGGGGTAAGGATGCCTTGACGTGTCCTCATTTTTTTTCTATATGAAATTAAAAACAAAACGCATGACAGTTTCAAATTTCATTTTTAATTAATACAGCAGTAGACATTTAATTGCCCATCTAGGCATGATTTGTATAACAACAATAATATGCTAATAATAGGCTAAATTAAGCAAGTAATCGTCTAACAAATAGCTAATAATAAAAAATAACAGGCTAATAATAAAAGAATAATTTTAAAAAAAGTTAATTATTAATAATAGCAACAATAATTGTAATAATGATAATAAAAACCATAATAATACAACCATTAATAATATAACATTTTAAACACAACAACTCCTAAAGTGTCAAGTCAGGCCCTATGTTTAAAACTCAGGCAGCACTTAATCCGCGCGAGATGCTAGCCACTAATCTGCACTTAACACAGATAATCTGCACTTAACACAGATACACCAAGCCGTCGACCTGTTGAATATGATGCAAGACTTTTTTTTTTTGTGGATTCTTTTTTGTTTCGTAGAAAATGGGGTGAAAATTAAGCCGCACTTAGCGCTGATGTATAGAACTTAGCGATTAGTGTCGGGGAGGGGTGGGGGTGGGGGGGATGTTTTCAAGAGAAACAAAGGTGGCAGGTTTAAGTTAAAGATTTTTTTTAAAGAAACACACATAAGCACTCTTATACACACTGTCTACTTTCTTTTAAAAGTATAGCCCTATATATATATATATATATATATATATATATATATATATATATATATATATATATATATATATATATATATATATAACACCACAATGTTACTTGTCTGGGTCACTCTTGAAATGAGGTCACTTTCTTGGTCTAGAAGTGTGGGTCACTCTGGGATTAGGTCAACGTAGAAAATAATATCACGTGGCGTGTGTGCCACTAAATATCCTGTTCACTACTGACATAACCACGGGGGGGGGGGGGGGAGGATGACCTGGGGCTGCATCTAAAGCCACAGGACGTTTTAAAATGCATGTGACGACCTTAAGTGTAACAATATATTTCAACTAAAACAAATGATATGTAGAGTGGGGTGGGTGTGGCTGCTAACTCTTATTACCGGAATTTCCCGTTCGCTGCTTAAAAAAAAAGTAGCTTTCTACATCCCTATACAATAAATCTCTCCCCTCCCAAATTAAAACATCGAAAAGATTATTTTCCTCGCTGAAATATAACCACCAAATTTTCTATGTAATAATTCTTCCATTTAAAGTATAGATATCCCTAGTTTATTTTAACTATGTTTCTTCTATCCTAAAGGTTTTCAGCTGTTTTGTAAGATAAAAACTAGACAAGTCACACAATATGCATAGTAAATCCAAGTTTTTAAGTGACATTCGATGGTAAGAACAAGTTTTCAGATGACACGGAAAAAAAAAGGTAAACAAATGTTGACAAGAGTGAATTCAGAAATATAAAAGTTAACATCCATGTCGGACAAACAGCTTATAACGCTGGTCCTAGTTACAAGACATGGTGGGGATTTTAGACTGGGGGTGGATGGTGGGGGGGGGGGGGGGGGTGGAGGCGGGGGGGGGGGGGGTGGAGGCGGGGGGGGGGGTGGAGGCGGGGAGGGGGTGGGTAGGTGACATGGCGGACGGTAAATTAATCTCCAGGACACGTCTGCTTCATCTAGGTGCAGCGGTTCTCAAAGATCGCCTGCAAGTACTCTTGTCATGCTTTTGTTATATTGAAATAGCCAAAGTCATACTATTGTTGTAGGGATATATATATATATATATATATATATATATATATATATATATATATATATATATATATATATATATATATATATATATATATATATATTGAAGTCATACTATTGTACAGTGAGATATCAAAGTCATACTCCTGTTATAGTGGCATGGTTATAGTCATAGTTACTGTCATAGAGCAACTACTAAGACGTTTTTGGTTTCCTGACTTTTTTTCCTTCCTTCTTAAATGTAATGTTGGACGGGATTTCCTCCAACAAAATTGAGTACTACGTGTCGAATTGTTATACGACATATAGGCTGTTGACCTGCTTTTCTTTTTGGATTTCGTTTCATAAACCTACTAATCAAACTGCAAGACAGCAGTTGTTTAGTTTTGTAGTTGAAACATTCTTTTAGCTAATGTAATCCATCTTTTCTAAAAGAAAGCTTTAAAAATCATTGCAAGTGTTAAAATAACTAAATCTATATTTGCTAAAATAGTCTGTCTTAAAAAATAACACCTCTGTTTTAGGAAACAATTACTCCATTAAAAATAACCATCCTCCGTGTTTTGACAGAAAACAAACAATACGCTCTGTCAGCGTTCGGGTAAGATTTTAATTTCTGCTCAGAGTAGACGTTTTAATTGGGTTAGCTAATCAATGAGTTGACAGTAAATGCTGACGAAGGAATATTCAAACGCCAAGACTATATCAATAGCAAAGAGCATTTACATTTCCACACGTACATGTATATATCTATATATATTTACATATATTAGTTCATAATATATTTACAATATATATATATATATATATATATATATATATATATATATATATATATATATATATATATATATATATATATATATATTGTAACGTCAACCTATCTATCAGCCAAATAGAAGGAGAACGTCCCCGGATTCTTTTTTCGGGGTCATATGCAAATGCCTTACGGCCTAAGTGGATGAACACTTAACACAACGACCCACTAGGGCTCGAATTTAATGTCTAGGGAAGCTAGTGATACTATTGTGATTAACACTCATCCAATCTACATACGACCTTTTAATCAGCGAACTCAGAAGTGGCAGAACACAAAGTTGAACTAAATAAAATATTTAATGTATAAAATATCAAAACCCAACTTACACAATGTAGGAAAAAACACTATCACAGATTTCTACACTGTCTAAAGAACAGCTACAGGCCACACAACACTGTTGTAGCTTCAGGAATTACTTAGCGACAAGTAATATTAAACTAGAAGACTAAATCACTTAAGAAAGCAAGGCACACACAGGTCTTAAGTACTCTCACGTTCAAATGGTCAGAGTCTATAGCCGGACAATATGGACGGCTGCCTGATCGAGGTAAAACTGCCTCGTAGACTGCCAGGTCAAGATAAACTGCCCCGTGTTGCGAGTGTGCAGCGCAATTAAAGACTTCTGTGACAGGGGAGGTTATCCTCAACTCATGTCGCCATTGGTTGGGATAATCATCTGATCAGAATCATTCAATCAGATTTTAATGGAAAATTTCTATGTCTCAAACACCTTAATAAGTCAGTGGAAAAACCCCAGGTGTTACACCATCAGTCCATATAAGGAATTATACCATGTCAAAATAAAAATGACTCGACCTAAGTAGGTCACATCCCCTCCCTTTTTGGAAGTGACAGATAGGTTCCACAAAAACATACATAAGGAACCAATCTGGCAATGAAATAACAAAAATGTTTTACAAATGTAGGCAATCAAAATCATAATACCAGATGAAAATATCCCTGAACATAAAAGGGAAGTAACTCCAACTTTTACAATTGGTAAAAGGGGAGTAACCCTTCAAAAAGTAATTATACATCAAAATCCCTCAAAAAAGGGTATTACAATATTTCCATGTGGATATTAAAAGTGGTAAACCCGCCAGGGTAAGACCTTTATTTCAATGACTAGCTACAATATCAATTGAGTCATATGAGACATTTTATTATAAAAGATTACATATAATCAAAAACCACCTTTAATTAAGGTTCACCTGAAAACAAACAAAATATTCAACAGGATTGGAATTTTGAAAAAAATTCAAAACTCACACCACTCATTTTCATAGGAGTGACACTCAAACAAAACCTGTTTATGGTCCTAATGAACCACAAAGCATGTCACATGATCAATGTGTATAACAAGATTTTACATCCTTGACAAACAATCAGCCACAACATTATCACTACCCTTAATGTGTGAAATTTCCAGATTAAAATTTTGGAAATATAAGCACCATCTTAATATTCTTTGATTTGTCTGTCCTAACTTAGAGGTAAATTTCAGGGGATCATGGTCAGAAAACACTCTGACTGGATTGGTTGAAGAAGAGACATAGACTTCAAAATGTTGTAATGATAAAACCAAAGCTAAAGCTTCTTTTTCAATAGTAGAATAATTCTTTTGGTTCTCATTTAACTTCCTGGAAAAAAAGGCAATGGGATGGTCAATTCCCATATTGTCTTCTTGAAATAGGACTGAGCCAATGGCTAAGTTGCTAGCATCAATGGCAAGTTTAAAGGGCTTGCTAAAATTTGGTGCAGCCATAACAGGAGCATTTGATAAAAATGACTTAATGGTTAAAAAAACTTCTTGACATTTATTGGACCATTCAAATTCAACACCCTTTTTCAATAATGCAGTAAGAGGTTCAGCAATAGCTGAAAAGTTTTGACAGAACCGCCTATAGTAACCAGCCATCCCAAGGAACTTTTTGATCTCTTTACAATTTTTGGGAGGTGGTAACCTTACAATAGCATCTACTTTAGCTTCAATGGGCCGAACTTGGTTCGTTCCCACTTGATAACCCAAATAGGTAACTGAAGCTTTACAGAAATCACTTTTATGTAAGTTTACAGTAAAATTAACTTCAGACAATTTTCTAAAAAGGTTAGTCAATTGAACAATATGTTCTTCAAAAGTATTAGAAAATACAACTATATCATCTATGTAGGCCTCACATTGGTCTATGTCAGCAATGACAGAGTTAATGACTCTCTGGAAAGTTTGACCAGCATTTCGCATACCAAAGGGCATGCGTTTGTATCTATAAAAACCATTAGGGTTTACAAAAGCAGATATTTCTTTTGCACGGTCAGATAAGGGGATTTGCCAGTATCCTGAAAGTAAATCAATTTTGGAAATTATCTTAGCCTGACCAACTTTATCAATAACGTCTTCTATCCGAGGCAAGGGATAGGAATCAGCTTTGGTGAGCGCATTCACCTTCCTAAAGTCGGTCACAAACCTGAAAGATCCACCGTCTTTCGGTACTAGGAGACATGGGGAACTCCAGTTGCTGAAACTGGGCTCAATGATATCATTCTTGAGCATATAATCAATTTCATCTTTTATCAAAGCAGCTTTTTCCGGATTAACTCTATAGGGGTGTTGTTTAATGGGTTTTGCGTCACCTACGACTACATCATGAGGTGGAACCTTCGCTTCTTTGGGGACATCCCCAAAAATAGAGGGAAATGTCTCAAACAACTGAGACAATCTATGGCTTTCCTCTGTGGACAAATGCATAAGGTGGACATTCAAATTATCTAAAAAGGAAGAATTTACCAATTTTGGGGGTTTCAATTTATCATGTATCACATCATCAGAAACATTAGAACATACAGGTAAATTAATTTTAGCTGTGGATTGAAAATTGTTACAATTATCATAATACTTTTTCAGTGAGTTGACATGATACACTGTCTGTTTCTTTCTTCTGTCGGGCGTATTGACAACATAGTTCAAATCACTTAATTTTGAATGCACAGTAAAGGGTCCACAATATCTCAAGGATAACGCATTGTTCAGATTCGGCACTAACACAAGAACTTTGTCGCCTGGATTGAATGTTCGTTTACAAGAACTCTTATCATACAGTTCTTTCATTCTAACTTGGGCCTTTCTTAAGTTCTTGTGAGCCATTTCGCACACGGCTTTCAGTCGAACGTGAAAATCGTCGAAGTTTTCCACTGGATGATCACTGGTACCTGTCCAACGTTCATGTATCAGCTTCAGGGGGCCACGGACAGAATGTCCAAACACAAGTTGAAAAGGCGAGTAGCCTAAAGAGTCCTGGACACAGTCCCTCGCGGCGAAAATAATCCAAGGAACAGACTCATCCCATTGGGTGTTACTGTTAGCGAATGTCCTTAGCATGGTTTTGAGGGTTTGGTGGAACCTCTCAAGTACGCCTTGAGACTGAGGGTGGTAGGCTGAGCTGGTGATGTGGGTAACGCCTAGCTTGGCTAGCGCTTCCTGAAAATGGTGACTGGTGAAGTTGCTGCCTTGATCTGTTTGCACGATTCTAGGTAATCCAAAGGTAGTGAAGAATCGGGTCATGGCTCTGACTACAGTCCTTGCCTTAATGTTCCGTAAGGGGATCGCCTCGGGAAAACGGGTACTTGAACACATAAAGGTAAGTAGGTACTCGTTGCCCGCCTTGGTTTTAGGCAAGGGACCTACACAGTCCATGACGATTTTAGAAAAAGGTTCTTCTAATACAGGAATCGGACTCAAAGGGGCCTTAGGAATTGTCTGGTTTGGCTTTCCGGCCAACTGACAGTTCGAGCAACTTCTGCAGTAACGCGACACATCTTTTCTCATTTTGGGCCAAAAGAACAGTTCTTTGATCTTCGCCGTCGTTTTAGTGACACCTGGGTGCGCTGACATTGGATGGTCATGTGCCAGCTTAAGTATTTCATGCCGATAAGGTGGAGGGATCCACAGCTGGTTTTTACCCAACCATGGTTCGGCTGGTGAGGCAATCACTGGTATAGCGCGACGAAAGAAGAGGCCGTTCTCGGAGAAATATTCTCCATCGTCAGATGATAGAGATTTTTCGACCGTTGCTTTGAGTTCCGCGTCGACTTGTTGAGCTTTAATGATGTCTTCCTGAGATATCCTCAGGGGTAAGCCCAGGCTTGTTTTTTCTGGAAGCATAGACTCCAGTTTGGGAGTCGAATTTCTTGACGATGATGGCGGGTGTGGTTCAGACGTTGTGTCAGCCAATTGTTTGGTCTGGCTTCTTGTCACCGCACATGCAGGATACAGTTCATAATCATTATCTGGAACTGTTGACAAAGGGTCTGAAACCGTACAGGGGTATACTTTGCTTCCCGCAAGGTCATTCCCTAGAAGTAGGTGTACTCCTGGGACAGGAATACTATCTATCACACCTAAAATGACCTCACCTTCGACGAGATGATGTTTCAGGGCAAACTTGTGTAGAGGGACGACAGTAGATTTTGTCCCCACTCCCTGGATAATGGAAATCCTTCCGGTGTTCGTCTCTGGTGTAATGTCCATTGAACTTTTCAAAAGGAGTGATTGTGACGCTCCTGTGTCTCTTAGAACGGTGATATTCTTCTGAGACAACGGATCACCTGGTTTGCTAATGATGGCTTCGGCGATAAAAGATGAAAAGTCAACTTTTCTCGATCCCTCGAGATCGGTAGACTCGGCAGAAACTGGATGGTGGCGTGAACAGTCAAAATGTGACTGCACATAATGTGTGGAGACTTGACTACCTTCTTGCGGACACTTAGGGTTAGAGTCCTTTAGAATTCTAGAGTTCATAGTTGAACTGGCTGCTTGAGGGGATAGAGCATAGTGCGCAGAAGAACGCACCACTTCTCTGTTATTCTGAAGACGTTTAAAGCAGTCCTTGACATGATGACCAGGCCTTTTGCAGAACTGGCATACTGCTCGACGATTGAGAGTTGATCTTGGTTTCTCTCTGGACTGTGATGCCTTCAAATGTTGGCCAACAGGAGGATTGCTGCCAAAAAGGGGAAGCACGGGGTTGAGGCGGTTTCCTGACACCGGTGGTTTCTTATGCACCAACATATATGTGTCAGCCGACTCAGCAGCCTTCTGGATGTCAGTTATCTTGTTATCCAGAATGTGTAGTCGTATCTCTTCAGGCAGGGACGATAGGAATTCTTCCCTTAGGATAAGTGACCTGAGTTTCTCAAACTCAGAAACTTCCTCAGAGTGTAGCCACCTTGAGAATATTTTCTCCTTTTCAAAGAGAAATTCCACATATGATTGTGTGGGTAACTTGCGGAGTGTTCGGAATTTTGTCCGATAGGCCTCGGGCGTCAGTGCGTAGGCCTTTAAAATGGCAGTCTTGACCAAACTATAGGTATTTTGAACGTCGTGAGAGAGTGCCTGGTATGTTTTTGCAGCTTTCCCAGTAAGGACAGAGCTCAATAAAGCAGTAATGGAAGATTCGGGCCATTCACATGTCTTCGCTAAACTCTCAAACGAGTTAAAGAAAACGACCAAATCTGTTTCATCAAATTTAGGAACTAATTTCCCAAATTTGGCAATCACTTGCCCTACCGACAACTTTTTTGGATCTACCAGAGAAGTGACATCACTAACTTTACCCAATTCTGATTCCAACCTCCTCCTATCTAAAGCAATTTTAACTTCCAACTCCTGTTCTTTTAATGCCTTCTCTAAAGCAACTTTCTCCTCGCGGAGTAACACACCAGCCAACAAACTTTCATCAAATACCCCTTCATTAATGAAATGAACAACAATTTTATCTCTCAACACCTCTGACTTCTGCGTAACAGAATAATCCAATTTCAATTCCTTAACAACACTAACCAAAACTTTTCTACTCAACTTTTCTACATCTTCAACAGTAGGATTAGCCAAAAAAGACTCCATAACACTAACTTTCAAATCACAACAAGCCTAGATCCTTTAAATTAATACACAGCGTTGGGCCGTGTACTTGACCTCTAAATGTAGGACGTGACACGTCTGCTTATTTGACCTAGATACTCTAGCCTGAGCGCGCGTTGTAAGACCACGGCGCTACACTGGATATAAAAACAACTAAATCCAACTAACCTTAGTATTCAACTGATATAAACAACAACTGGAACGACAGATTAAATCCCGGACGAGCCCCCACTTTGTAACGTCAACCTATCTATCAGCCAAATAGAAGGAGAACGTCCCCGGATTCTTTTTTCGGGGTCATATGCAAATGCCTTACGGCCTAAGTGGATGAACACTTAACACAACGACCCACTAGGGCTCGAATTTAATGTCTAGGGAAGCTAGTGATACTATTGTGATTAACACTCATCCAATCTACATACGACCTTTTAATCAGCGAACTCAGAAGTGGCAGAACACAAAGTTGAACTAAATAAAATATTTAATGTATAAAATATCAAAACCCAACTTACACAATGTAGGAAAAAACACTATCACAGATTTCTACACTGTCTAAAGAACAGCTACAGGCCACACAACACTGTTGTAGCTTCAGGAATTACTTAGCGACAAGTAATATTAAACTAGAAGACTAAATCACTTAAGAAAGCAAGGCACACACAGGTCTTAAGTACTCTCACGTTCAAATGGTCAGAGTCTATAGCCGGACAATATGGACGGCTGCCTGATCGAGGTAAAACTGCCTCGTAGACTGCCAGGTCAAGATAAACTGCCCCGTGTTGCGAGTGTGCAGCGCAATTAAAGACTTCTGTGACAGGGGAGGTTATCCTCAACTCATGTCGCCATTGGTTGGGATAATCATCTGATCAGAATCATTCAATCAGATTTTAATGGAAAATTTCTATGTCTCAAACACCTTAATAAGTCAGTGGAAAAACCCCAGGTGTTACACCATCAGTCCATATAAGGAATTATACCATGTCAAAATAAAAATGACTCGACCTAAGTAGGTCACAATATATATATATATATATATATATATATATATATATATATATATATATATATATATATATATATATACATATATATACATATACATATATATATATATATATATATATATATATATATATATATATATATATATATATATATATATATATATATATATATATATATATATATATATATATATATATATATACTTGTGTATATATGGTACATTTTTAGAACTATATATGTGTTACGCAAAAAGGCATACATAAATTGAAACTGTGAACTTAGTGCATGGATATGTATGTCAAATGCACACTGTCCTGTTGGCTCGGTCGCCTGGAAACCTTGCGACGCCACGCAACGCGATCCCCCGTTGCATCAGGCTGGGAGACGGTGGTTAGGACATCTGGGTCCCTGCCACACACATGTGTGTACGTGTGTGTGTGTGTGTGTGTGTGTATGTGTGTGTGTGTTACCGATGTCTTCCCTTATCTACTGGGTCGCCCAAAACAATGCCCTGAATTGTTGCTTGTATTGTTGTCAGACTGATTAGCTGGGACTTGTACACACAAAAATAATAAAAAAAATAATAAAAAACCGTAACAACGAATCGAAGATAATGTATTTTTGTGCTTGTGATGCTACTTTGTATCTTAACCTGATAAGTCTCGCTAAAATGTTGACCCTAGCTTCAACCCTATACCTAACCGTTACCCTATCAATAACCGTAACTCGTGTACTAACCCTCTGCTTTGACCGTAACTTTCGTTTGCTTTTCCTTAAAAAAATGATATAATATTACAAACAAGAATAGGTTTCTTCCCCTTAGCACGTGTTATCTGCCCTTGTCCTTGTTGGAGTTGGATGACAAAACATAAAGTAGAAAGAAAGAAAAAAAACAACGCAGCATAGCGGCCGTACACTTAAGTGATAGCGAAATATTATTTTTTTTCTTCTCCAGATAGTAGTTGCAGGTTTATCGGTGCGTTTTGTATGGTTAGAAGTAGTAAGGGGGGGGGGGGGGAGTTGTGGGGGAGGGGACAAGCAGGATATGTGGGTGGGAGGGTGGTAATTTCACCGGATGACCACACTCGAGTTATTCAAAACTGTTTTGAAAACTGAGTGGAACTTTACTGCGAGTGGAACTTAACTACGATGCGCTTCATTTTTTTTTTTAGACATGATAGCTGAGTGAATCGCCTTCAGTATTCGGATAGAGTTTTTGTGCGTAATTTTAGAAAGTTGTTTACTAGATGTTTTTTTTTTTTGGTGCTGTTGAGAGATATCATAAACATAATAGATGCATTAAAGAAACATAACAAAAACATAACAGAAACATAAAAGAAACATTACAGAAACATAACAGAAACAACTTATTTACGAGAAGGTAAAAAGAAACTAAAAAAAAAGTAACTTATTTAGTGGAGAGTAAAAAGTATAACTTATTTAAGAGAAAGTAAAAAGTCTATTTAGGAGAGGGTAAAAAGTCTAACTAATTTATGAGAGGGTAAAAAGTCTCACTAATTTAGGAGAGGGTAAAAAGTCTCACTAATTTAGAGTGCAGAGTTGTTAGGAGATTCAGGTCAAGCAGACGGCAGATAAGATACGGATACTTTCAGCAGACGGGTTGCGATAACCTGCACCCTGACACTCTCAACTACACGTCCCTAGTTTTTGGCACAGCAGACGACCCCCTTCACCCCCACCCCTCCAATCTTTCCCCCCCCCCCCCCCCTCACAGAGACACCTTTTCGCCAGTTGCTTCAATGCAGTTTTAATTTTTTCAAAGCTGACGTCACTGTCGTCAGCTTCTTACGATTTCAGGATAAGTAAACAATATTCGCGTCATAGATTTCCCGCTTTTTTTTTATTTGCATAGGACGCTTGCAGACTTTAATGGTCCGTGGTTCTGAATTTTTTGTTTAAACTTTAAAAAAATAATTTTTAGTATGTTGCTCATTACTGAAGTTGAAAGTATATATTATCGTAACAAGGTGAGACAGATATTCTAATTAATTCTAATTAATTAAGAATGTTGGTTTGATTCTTTTTTTTTTCAAGGCGAATCAGGTAATAGTAGGCCTATATGTTTTTTCGCTTTACCATGTCCGATTAGGTTTTTTTAGAAGTAAAAAAAAATCCTTTAATGGCAGATAAAGTTGAGTTCATATGTTGATAGATTTAAAAAAAAAAACATTATGTAAAAAGAAAAGGTAACAAAATATGGTAGAATAATAGCCAACAGGAACTTCCAGGGGCGTCTCCTCTAGGGTGACCTACCTTGTCTCTCAAAGAGACGCCTATGTCACAGGAAGACCCGCGGTTTAAAAGACCAAACAGTTATCAGAAGAAACTTCAGCTATACCGTATCATTGCTGCAAAGGTAAAAAAAAAAAAATCAATTGATAAAGTCACTCCAACCTCCTCTCCTCCCCCCACCCCCAAACCCTTCTTGTTGTAAAACACGTTGATAAGGTAGTTGACAGCCAGCAAGTTTACACGAAGATAAGGTGAAAGGTGAAAGGTCACTTTGCATGTTGCTTACTAGGATCTTGCGTGGTGTTTTTAAAAAAAAAAAAACTTTGTTATTGTTATCTGAGTGAGAGAGATTTGAATCCATGTAGACCCACACGCACGAACATGCAAATACGCACATTCACGCACACGAGTAAGTACGCACACATGAAACTACGCACATGCGTAAGTACGCACACACGGAGTCTCAGTCACGCGTACACATAAGTGCTTACGCACATAAGTGCTTACGCACATAAGTACTTACACACAAAAGTACTTACACACATACGTGCTTACACACATACGTACTTACACACATAAGTACTTACACACATAAGCACATACACACTTAAGCACTTACACACATAAGTACTTACTCACAAACATTTACACACATAAGTACTTACACACTTAAGTACTAACACACATAAGTACTTACACACATACGTGCTTACACACATACGTACTTACACACATAAGTACTTACACACATAAGCACATACACACTTAAGCACTTACACACATAAGTGCTTACTCACAAACATTTACACACATAAGTACTTAAACACATAAGTACTAACACACATAAGTACTTACACACATAAGTACTTACACACATAAGTACTTACACACATAAGTACTTACACACATAAGTACTTACACACATATTCACTTACACATAAGCACTTACACATAAGTACTTACACACATAAGTACTGACACACTTGAGCACTTACACACATAAGTACTGACACACATATGTACTGACACACATAAGTACTGACACACATAAGTACTTACACATTAGTACTTACATATATAAGCACTTACACACATAAGTACTTATATACTTAAGTACGCTCATACGAAACGTAAGCGACCCACACACGTAGATACATACAATATAGTAACGCACATACATAAGGACACACATACACGACAGATTATTTTCTTATTATAAACTTTCTAGTATGAACTCTTCTGCCAACAACTATTACACAACTAACATCTGAACAACCGAAAAACACGGTACGCAACTAAAGAACAACAACATCAAGTGTTGGTCATTAATGGGGACACATGGTATAGGGGAAAGGGGTGTTGGTTTGGCTATGGTGCCAACCTGAGTAGTCAGAGGGTGTGAGTGGGGGGAGGGGGGGAACAAATGACGTGTTATATTGTTATATGGGGTTTTAAGAGATAAGGAGCAGTAACTCTGTGATGTAATTGTGTGTTTTTATGTGCGTGTGGGGGGAGGGGGCGTGGTAGGAGTGTGGTGTTGGAGGAGGGAGTGGAGATCTGGTTTAAAAAATAAAGTTATGACGATCGGGGTCGTGGGGTCATTTAGAATGGGCTTAAATTGCGCGTCAGTATATCCAAGCCCACTGTTGGCTATATACAATCTCAAGTACGGCTAGAAAACGACACTTAACCATGTTCATTTGACTTTATGGTTATAGTTTTCGACAGTACTAATGTATCAGTTCTGATCAGGGGCGTAGCGAGGGGGGGGGGGCGGGGGGTGCGGACCGCACCGGGTGACACCATTTAGGGGGGTGACACCAAGACAAAAAAAAGCAAAATATATAGAGAAAAACTTGAGGGGGTGTGCAAATCGAAAGTTTGAGGGGGGGTGCAAATCGAAAATTTGAAAGTTTGTCCCCGGGAAGGGTCGCTACACCTCTGGGGGGGGGGGGGGGGTGACACCATTAAGTACCGCACCGGGTGACACCCGACCTCGCTACGCCACTGGTTCTGATTACTGCGTAGCCTACAGTCGACTTTGTTGGAAATTACTATTTGGGCTAATTACATTTCACGGCTATAAATAGAAATATTTCGGAATTCTCTTTCCCACCACCCTCCAACTTTTTTTTTTTTTTTCCAAACTGAAAAAAAACAAGAACAACTACGAAAGTAAAGCATATGAGGTTACGAAAAAAAAACAGAACAGTTTTGTAGCAGTAAAAAATCTTATCTGTGAAATACAGTATTGTAATTACGTGACGTTAACAGTTAAGGGAAGTAATGCCGAAACTCACGTCCGCCATTTTGTGCGTCTATTTCATGTTGCTTTTTTTTTTTGTTGTTTTGTTCAAGAACTAGTCGCGTTGTTTATGAATGAAATGAACTACTAAAAAATTGTTTTTGATGTGTTGGTAAAAAAAAAAAGACATATTTAATTTCTACTTTGCTATTGTTAGAATTTCTTTCACGCATTTTTGTTTGTTGGTAAAGAATCGGTAAGAAAATATCGATTGCTTTCTCCTGGAAAAATTGTTGAATAGTCTTTGAGGTGTGAATTGGTTGTTGTATAATCACAAGTTTATGTGCAATGTATTGGTCTCGTTCCATTATGGAATTTGTTTCGGGGAGGCGTTGAAGGGTAACGTATGACGTCATTTTAAGGGGCGTGACGTCATTTTTTGTGACGATGCATGACTGAGGGCAGAGGCATAACGTCAGTTATGACCCATTATTCTAATCCAATATTTCAAACGAAAATTTAAAAAAAATCAACACTTTTTATTTTACGTTCACCATACAATCTTCATTACTCAGATGGTGAAATTTATTTGATTTAGTATTTAAAAAACAAAAAAGTATATTGAAAAAAAATTATATGAAAATTTAAAAAAAAAGTAAAAAATAAAATTAAAATTAAAGTGAAAAATAAAATTAAAATAAAAGTGAAAAATAAAACTAAAATAAAAGTGAAAAATAAAACTAAAATAAAAGTGAAAAATAAAATTTAAAAAAAAAGTAAAAAAGAAAATTAAAATAAAAAAAGTGAAAAATTACAATTACATCTTGAGAGTAAGAGAGTGAAGCTGGACAAAGATACAAGGGCCAGCTAATGCAGACGGCAACATACTGACGGTGTTATCTCGACCTCACTTGACGTATCTCGGGCCTCGTCTACTGGTATAGACGCAGTTGACAACAAGTTTTGGTCTTAACCTTGAACGACCTTCAATCCAAGATAATGAACAATACTTTAAAAAATGGGTTTAGGGTTGGTGTGAAATATGGTTTAATAAGGTGTAAACAGTTATTTTTAGAATTTTTTTTTTAATTTTGGAAGTGTGTTAAGGCTGTGGGTTGAAATTAGCCTCGAATTCGGATAGGGCCGTGAAAAAGTTGGCCTGTAAACATGACGTAAAGCACGAAAAGCAATGACTTACTGATGCATTGTTTGAATAGTTTAAGGCGTGACAAAAGTGACGTTGGCGGTGACTTAACGTCTTGCCCAGAGGCGTGGGCGGACATTTTTCGTAGGCGGGCAGACGAATTTTTTTGTTGTTGTTGTTGCCGCAACTATATCTAGATATTCATAGCAGGTGTAAATCATCGACATCTCTCTCCACTTTAGTATATTTTTATTTTCACTTTATGAACAGCATAGGCGAACCATCCAGAAAACTCAACATCGTTTCTTCATTTAAGCCAACACAATGAATAAATCAAGCTAGAGGAAAGAAATCTTAATATATGATTTTAATGAGCATTTTCAAACTTTGGGGGGGGGGGGGGGGTGGCAAAGGAGAACATAATTATGTCATAGATGCAATTAAAAATGATCTCATACACACATTGTAATTTAACTGTATCACACAACACAATGAATTTTAATTCGCCGAAAGATCGTTCTTGGTAGACGGGTTCGTTGTCACTTAAATAACAGCCTAATTTATGTACCGGTGGGAGGGGGGCATATTATCAAATGACCCATACTATTTTAAAACTGATAATGCACACATCAACACTCGAGTCTGAATGATACGGCTACATCCTGCTGCCTGTAACTTTCTTCGGTTTTATCTTCTACTTTAGAATACATCTTACATCGGTTTTATCTTCTACTTTAGAATAGGCCTACATCTTACATCGCTATCTTTCTTGACCCAATCTATCTTACATTATTGCATCCATTTCTCTCTATTATTACCTCCCTTTCTCTCTATTATTACCTCCCTTTCTCTCTATTATTACCTCCCTTTCTCTCTATTATTACCTCCCTTACTCTCTATTATTTAATCCCTTGCTGTTTATTATTACCTCCCTTACTCTATTATTACCTCCCTTACTCTCAATTATTACTTCCCTTACTCTCTATTATTAACTCCCTTGCCGTTTATAATTACCTCCCTTGCCCGATATTATTAACTCTCTTGTTGTTTATTATTTCCCCTTTCGCATTACATCTCCTTTTCTATTTAGCCTTGTCTGAGAATTTCTCTTGCTCTATAACAATGTAATAACATCTCTTGTGTTTTTATCCCACTGACTCAATTGCCTAACTTTATTAATTACCTCCCTTATCGTATAACTCCCTTTACATTATAACCTCACCCCCTCCCCTACCCAGACTATATTTATCTTCAATATTCTCCCTTTACTTTTAATCATCTCCCCTTCGCTTTATAATCTTACTTGCTCTAGTAATCTCCCTTGTTGAAAAACAACCAACCCCCCTCCACCCCTACCCTTCCAGCTAGAGTGAAAACGGCCTGGCCCTACGGTAACCACGTGACCCAAGAGATAGGACCCTTATCTGCCGTGGAGTGCTAATTTCCGTTGTCAGTGTGGGACGAGTGACTTCATCGCAGGCCGATGGTTTTATGTAACGCTTTGTGTGTGGGGGGAGGGGAGGGGGGGGGGGGAATGCACAACAAGTGTACGTGCGAGTGCCAAGTGTCATGTGTACCGAGTGTACATGTTTGCGCATTGTTAGTGTGTACCATATATATATATATATATATATATATATATATATATATATATATATATATATATATATATATATATATATATATATATATGTGTGTGTGTGTGTATATATATATATATATACACTCAGAAACTATGTATCACGTACACATTTTTCGTGTGTAACACTAATATTCGGTTTGTGTACAAAGTGTATGTGTGTCATCGAATGAGTGTAACATATTTTACTTATGTACACAATATACGTGTGTTTTGTATTAAGTATAAATGTACATGTACGTATGCACAAACATTTACGTGTTGACAAAATGTATGTGTGTACAAGATATGTGTGTACAAGGTATGTGTACATTAGTGTATCCAGCACTAAGATCATGCATGTACTTTAGCGTAAATGTGTAACCATTTGAAGTTTATTACACATAAGTGTGTAACTGTGTATACACTGTGACAGGCCAATCACACATACACACACTGTGTACATGTACACACACGTGCATATCCTGGGCACAGTCACAATTTATTTACAGTAAAATAACAAGGTACGGGATAAACTAGATACCAGGATCACGTGATAAGATGACGAAACACACAGGATCACGTGAGGGATCCCAGCATCACGTGATGAAACAATGTACAACCAACACTATGGCAATGGATCCGTTTGTTCTGTAGCAGAGCTGTGTCAATGGAGAGAGCATGGGTTTAGCTTATCTTGCCAGGGATGTGGGTGACAAACCAACCTAGAAACCGTTAGAGGTCGTCCATGGTGACGTCAAGCTCTCTTCGCCGATTTTGACACCCCATTCGCTGTCGGTGCAATTCGTCAGGAAATTCAAACACCCACTCCTCTTAAATGACGTCACAAAGCACCCACAACCCCTTACAATGACGTCAAAAAACATCCCCATTCCCTTTAAAATGACGTCACAAAATATCCCCCAACCCGTTTAAATGTCGTCACTAAGTTCTGTCAACTCCCACTTAGTTAAACCATGAATCTTAAGTAACCCAACTTGTTTTTCATCACAATATAAAAATGTTACGTCACATTTCTTGAAACCTAACCCCGTCACTCTCATCACACATCGTCACAAAAATCACAACCCTCTAATCCACCCTAGATGAGTTATATTATTTATGGAATACCATAGAATTACGAGTTTAGAGTATAAGCTAAAATTGCGTTTTAAACATATTCTGTGTTGTTGTAGAACGAAGTGTTAATGATGAGGTAGGAAAAAGCTACCAACGGATGTGTCGCCTGCTAACATCTAAAAAGAAAACTATTAATTCTATAGATGAACCTATCTGAACACAATTTTTATACATTTGACCACATTTGAAATGAGGGGGTGGGGGGGGGGGGTGTAGGCGATGTAACGAGGTACCTGCCCACGCATGCCCAGGGCCCCTTTCACTTCTTTGTCCGACCCCGTGAGTAATGGACATCGTTACACTGGTGTGTGAGTATTTAAACACGTGCTGAGGTAATTTAACCCTCTGGACTAATTGTTTATCACGTGACAACCACTTCCGGTTCGGAACGTGACGTAAATAGGTCAGACGGGGCTACCCTAGTTTCTCTCTGACCCCTCCCACTGTACGACCCCACCCACACGTATTGTAATGAGCTCGTGTTTTTATTTTTCATACCACTGCCTTTATAGCACGATATTGCAAAGATCGGTTACCGAAGCCATTAAGTGTTGAAGTTTCGAATTTTAACAACAGTGCTCAAAGTTATGTTTTTTTTTTATCTTTAACATCTGGGGGTGAGGTTGGGGGGGGGGGGTGGAGGGGGGATAAATGTCTACTATCATTTGGGGGGGGGGGGGGGGGTGTAATGTAGGAAGGTAAAAGTCTGGACCATTTTAATGACGATTAAAAACAAATTTGGCCATCTTAAGTTAATGAGGTTAAAAACAAATTTGGCCATCTTACGAATGTTACAACTACTCGGGCTTAATCGGGTGTTGAAATATGATGGCCATTTTAGAGATGTTAAAGACTATTTGAGCCATTTTAATACTAAGGACGGTAAAAACAATTTTGGCCATTTAGGTCAAAAACTATTCAGGCTTTATGGGGCGTTGAAATGTGATGGCCGTGTAAAAGATGTTAAAGACTATTTGGGCCATTTTAATGATAACAATTTGTTATTTAAAATGCCCTCTTAACGAAAACTTTTAAACCTCTGCAAAGACTTTTAAATATTTTTGTAATGGTTGTTGAGTACTATTTCGGCATAAATAAAAACAATTTTTACTACATTAAAGGTATACTTGAATAGGACTATGCTAAATGTAATGTAGGTCATAACAAAGCCATCCACTTATAAAAAAGTATTTAGTTGAAGAAAGAAAAACGGCATGTATCCATAATTTGTTTCCCTAATCCAGAGAGAAAAAAAAAAAACAACCAACAAACTTTTATACCCTCGTGACTCAACCCAGTTTCACTTTGTTCTTACATGTGACCTTGACTGACATCTGTCTACACCACATGTCCCCACAACTTTCCCCACAAATGTCCCCACAAATGTCACCAACAGGCGTACCATCTCGCTACATTTGGACCTTGACCTCCATCAGTCTACACAAAATATCCCCACAAATGTCCCCACAAATGTCCCCGCAAATGTCCCCATAAATGTCCCCACAAATGTCTCCACAAATGTCCCCTCAAATGTCCCCTCAAATGTCCCTATAAATGTCCCCACAAATGTCTCCACAAAAGCGTACCGCCACACTGCTCCTTCGTTGTGATCTTGCCCCTCCCATCCGTCGACACATAATGTCCCCGCAAATGTCCCCATAAATGTCCCCCAAAAGCCGTTTCGCAACACTTCTTCTCCATGTGACCTTGAACCCCCCCCCCCTATCGACACAAAATGCCCCCCCCCCCTCCACAAAATGGACCATCACGTGACCTCTAACAGCCCGCACCCAGTGACCGGCGAGTAAATAAATACCCGCACGTGTAAAAGTGCTGGGCCCACCACACGTGCTGCCGGCGCTATTTTTGGCCTTTACGCAGGGTCGTCCTGTCGCGAGGGCATGCTAGGCCCCGGGGAGGATGGGGGGGGGGGGCAGAGTCCGTAGATACTATATTACATGTTGTTTCTAGAAGTTCCATCACACCACGAGGTATAGCTATTTGTTAACATGGCCTCCATGACAACACGGGCCCCTGATCCCATGGCCACTTGTCCAAAAGGGCCCCCTGATCCAATGGTCGTCTATATGGGTCTCCTGATCCCATGGCCACTTGTACCTTCTCATGACATGGGCCCCTTCACTACTAGGAATTATTGTCCACATGGGGCCACAGACCCCCCCCCCCCCCCCCCATATAAATTGTACAACCTCATACACTACCTTTATTTCCTCCCCACTGTTTCGTTTATCTACGCCGTTTTAAAGGGTTCAATAGTTCCAACGTTATTAACTTAAAAGCTAAATATAGAAGTACTAGTAGTGCCCTGAGGCCCATAATGCTTAGCGGATAATCCATGACTATAACTACTTAGTTAATTAAGATTGATTTTTGAAAATTAAAATTGGATACTTTAAAAATTTAAAAAAAAATTGCTGTGCCTAATAACGTCATAATGAGTTAATTATTATTTCTAAATCAATACGATTTAATTGACCGATATTCCGCGTATATGTTTTTCTGTAGAAGTACAAAAAAAAAAACCCAACATATTTTCGTTATATTTATATGTAGCCTGCAATATCCCCCCCCTCCATCTCCGTTTATCACTCGCCCATCAATCCAATTTTCCAGTGTAATGAAAATCTTTCTATAACGGATTGTTAAATTGCTGCATGGTTGATTGCACTCCACGCTCCAGTGAGCACCTCCCCGCACACACGCCGACTTTTAATGGATTTAATTAGAAGTCACATTTCGGGATCATTTTTTTTTCTTCTTTATTATTTCACCGCGAAAATGCCATGTGAAGAATAACTGACGCAAGATTTGCGATCCAATCCACGTTTTTTAGAACGAAATTCTAATCTCGTCACTTCCTGTCCTTCCGTTTCCCGACCCCGCCCACTTTATCGAAAATAGTTATCTCAGAATTATGCCCCTTTGTTTTTCGTCATTCTCTCCCTTGAAACAAAAAAAGAACAAAAAACAAATTATACAGAGCTTTGATTTCAGATTTTTTTCCCCTCTCATCTCTTGTGAGTATTGCGGGCCCAGTTTCCAACTGCCTCACCCGTTTTGAGTCCATCTGTTCACCGCACATGCGCGAGATAGTCTGTCAAGGCTACGGTTGACCTTGACCCCACGCGCGTTCGGTCGGCCTGGTCCCACTGCTCGTCCTGTCTCCCCCCACCCTTCTCCCCCACTGCTTGACATGGAAGATCCATTCATCATCCGTCAAGGTCGTGCGATAAAAAAAAAATAGAAAATAGAAACGGTTTCAAGTCAAAGATTTTATAGCTATTTAAAATAATATGGTATATAAAAACTTAGTTCAAAATATAAGTTTACGAACTATATATATATGTATATGTGTGTGTGTGTGTATGTGTGTGTGTGTGGGTATACATAAACAATAACGTTTTTAAGTTTTTAAAATGGCCGCCAGCACAAGTCTGTATCACGTGACAGTATTAACCAATCAAAACCACCTACTCCCGCGAGCCAAGTATAGATAGGCATGTGTTTCGCTCACATAATTTTGTGACACTGCCCTACGACGAAGCTGATAATTGGTGGGGCGGGGGGGGGGGGGGGGATAATAGTCGGTCTGTAGGATGCAGTGTAGTTGAGGGTGAGTGTTTATTGTTATTAGCCTTAAAACGACACAAGCAGGTCCGTGTGTACTAAGGTGATATAATTTTTTTTTTTTTTTTTTTTTTTTTTGTTTTTTTTGTTTTGCTGGTACAGGTGTTCTAAAGTGATAGTTGAGTTGAAAACTGGTACAGGTATACTCAAGTTTTAAACTTAGCTGTGCCTGATTTAAATGTGTCCTTGTAATTAGTACTTTTTTTTTACCATTCCCTTTGTTTAATTTATTAGATTTTTGTGTGGGTAAAGGCTAAATATGGGGACGGAATGGTCTCGCGGTAGAGAGCTGGACTGCTAACTCTCAGTCTCGAGTTCGAATCCGGGTTCAAGTCAGTAGAATGTCCCTGAGTCCACCCAATTCTGATGGGTATCTAACTCACGTTAGGGAAAGTAAAGGCGGCTGGGCATAGTGCTGACCAAACTATCTCTTGATATGCCCTTATAGTACGTCAGGTTTGAAAAAGGAACGTTGCTTACTACTTACTAAGGGCTAAATATAGGGTGGGGGTGTCTTTCTGTACCTACCGTCAGCTATTCAACTTCATTACACCAAACTATAAGGTTTTTTCAATCTCTTACAAATACACACAAACACACACAACATACACACACAAACACACACAACATACACACATAAACACACACATTCACACACATGTACACACACATGCACACACACACGCGCACACACACACGCACACACGCTCACACACACAGACAAATAGGGCTGTATAGGGGGCTACATGTACAGATCAAGGAGGTACGTCTACCACAGTTCTCGCGTAGACCTCAATGTATGTCATCGTATTGTGTAACACGTGAATTTAAAAAAAAAATCAATCAACGATCGACCTCTACTTTTTTATAGAATGTAATCAATAGATATGTTGATTGTAGTTTCTTAGCGAGGACTTATGAGCTGGGGTTCAAACACCTTAACGCGCCCCCCCACTCCCCCCTCCCCACTTTCACCTACTCCACTTTCGACTATTGAAACGTTGTAGGTGATGATACGACGCGAGTTTGATTTTCTGTTTTGTTTTGATACCTGGGCCGGCACGCCAGGTGTATGAATGTGTGTGTGTTCGTGCATGTGTGTATGTGTGTGTATGTGCATATATATATATATGTGTGTGTTTGTGTGTGTTTGTTGTCGAGGGGTGTATGAAAATAAGTGACATGAGAAATATGTCGAAAAAAAAACCTCACAAAAATTAACTAAAGTATAGAGACATCTTGTTTGTTAATATGTTTGTGCCTGTAGTATAAAGAAACAGTAAGGGGTCGGCGTGGTCGAGTCGGTAAAGCTCATGGTTGCTAAACCGAAAAGTCTCGAGTTCGAACCCTCATTAGCTGGGGACAGCCACTCTCCTATGAGAGACAACACCATAATGAAACAACAGCTGACTTGTAGTTTGTTCTTGGTGGAACAAAGGCTATAGAAGCAAATCTAGCCAGCTCATCTCAAAAGGGTTGTATCAACTATAACATAGCAAACACACTCTGTTAAGGCGATGCTTGAATGCAGTATGGCATAATACGTGAAGTCTGTTTTATTTCTTTAGCTCACTTAACTGTATGCGTGTGTGTCATTTCTAACTATGCTCACTTGAAAAAAAGGTGGAAATTTAATGTTACGAGCCGACCCGCAGCGTATCATACGCCGCTATTTAGTTGTTTTATTTTCTACTTTTCAGTAATTCATAATTTGTGAATTCGACAGTACCAATGCTGCCACTGAAAATATTTGCTTTAAAACACTACACCCCCCCCCTTTCCCCTAACCCCGACCCTACACCCCCCCCCCCCACCCGTGAAAGCAGCCTCCTCTTAGTTATTTCTTAGTTACCTCCTGTAAGTTTAAAATCGAACTAAATTATCTGCCCCTAATAGAAACCCGGCTCTACGGCTCTACGATTTGTAAACATTTAGCTTTGTAAACATTTAGCGTGACCGCAGCTCACCAGACAATGTGGGGGTGGGGTAGGGGTGGTAGTGATAGTGATAGAGAGAAAGAGAGGGGACTGCAAGGAGGCGCTTGCAGCTTGTTTTTTAACGGCTCCCAGAAGAGAATTATGTATATAGATACTTTTTTAAACAAAATGTATCTGACCTGGAAGGGACTGGTTGACCCGGTTGAACCCTGTCAAACGGTTGTTTAACTGGAGGGTTAATGGCAGTACTACAAGGCTTCTTCACGAGGGATATTTCAGGTGGTGACCATCTTGCCCGAGGGGGGGGGGAAGTACACGAGGGTGACCGAGTGCGTTGGAAGGTGAACCTGTGGTAGATCGCTACGTCATGGTTCGTGTTGACGTTTACAACAGTGTAGGCGATGACGTAAGGGTCACGTGGTTGTGAGGGTATTCTATATTTAGATGTATGCGAGCTATTGAATGTATATGGTGGTACAAGAAGAGTCAGCGAGTTATATTTGTTTAGACTTAGTCAGCTGTTATGGGGTAAAAGTTACTATGTTATGTACATTATTTAGGAGAAGAGTCTTGGGCAACTAAAATATTGTTTTTATAAGTTCTTCTTCTTCTTCGTTCTTAATTTTAGTGTTGGAAGGTATCCCCTCCAACACAATTAAGTATACTTGTCAACTAGTTATGCGTCTTTGAGGCCAATGACTCCGATTTCAGCCTGCTCTTCTTTTTTTTTTTATAAGCTTAAATACGGGTATTACGCTCGTAAGATTTTGTAAATAAGGAGTCAGTGTGCATGGAAGTGGGTATTAGGACTTACAGGAGTCAGCGCGTCTAAATACTGGTAATTTAAGCATACAGGAGTCATGGCTTCTAAAGCTTTCAAGCGAGTCATAATTGATATGGTTTAAGTTCATATACGATCTAATACTAGTTTTTGGGGATCTTGTAAATAAGTATCGTTCCTTTTTCTCACCGAAATACAGGGATCAAGTGTTAAACTAATCTAATGAGATAAAAAAAAATAATTGATTCTGGTAGCATGTACGTGGTAAAATATAAGAATAGTGTAGTTTGGGCTAACCGTATCACAATGATGGAAGTCTGTACTGCACATTTCTAAGGTAAAAAAAAATTATAGGTAATTTAACCATATATGTTAATTAAATTTAATTATCGTGTGGTGTCTATGACAGCTTAACTCGATAAAGAAAACATAAGGCTACAGTGTAGGCGATGACGTAAGGGTCACGTGGTTGTGAGGGTATTCTATATTTAGATGTATGCGAGCTATTGAATGTATATGGTGGTACAAGAAGAGTCAGCGAGTTATATTTGTTTAGACTTAGTCAGCTGTTATGGGGTAAAAGTTACTATGTTATGTACATTATTTAGGAGAAGAGTCTTGGGCAACTAAAATATTGTTTTTATAAGTTCTTCTTCTTCTTCGTTCTTAATTTTAGTGTTGGAAGGTATCCCCTCCAACACAATTAAGTATACTTGTCAACTAGTTATGCGTCTTTGAGGCCAATGACTCCGATTTCAGCCTGCTCTTCTTTTTTTTTTTATAAGCTTAAATACGGGTATTACGCTCGTAAGATTTTGTAAATAAGGAGTCAGTGTGCATGGAAGTGGGTATTAGGACTTACAGGAGTCAGCGCGTCTAAATACTGGTAATTTAAGCATACAGGAGTCATGGCTTCTAAAGCTTTCAAGCGAGTTTAAATACGGGTATTACGCTCGTAAGATTTTGTAAATAAGGAGTCAGTGTGCATGGAAGTGGGTATTAGGACTTACAGGAGTCAGCGCGTCTAAATACTGGTAATTTAAGCATACAGGAGTCATGGCTTCTAAAGCTTTCAAGCGAGTCATAATTGATATGGTTTAAGTTCATATACGATCTAATACTAGTTTTTGGGGATCTTGTAAATAAGTATCGTTCCTTTTTCTCACCGAAATACAGGGATCAAGTGTTAAACTAATCTAATGAGATAAAAAAAAATAATTGATTCTGGTAGCATGTACGTGGTAAAATATAAGAATAGTGTAGTTTGGGCTAACCGTATCACAATGATGGAAGTCTGTACTGCACATTTCTAAGGTAAAAAAAAATTATAGGTAATTTAACCATATATGTTAATTAAATTTAATTATCGTGTGGTGTCTATGACAGCTTAACTCGATAAAGAAAACATAAGGCTACAGGTTTCGATACATGGTAGTGTTTAGGTTTAGGTTTGGATTATCATAGGGTTATTTGGCTAAATCCGCATCGAGTGGTTAGTTATTTTTTTTACTAAAACATTGGCCGCATTGAAAACTGTGAAACAGCATTCTACTCACAGCGATCTTCGTGCTATATTATTCTACTCACAGTGACCTTCGTGCTATATTATTCTACTCACAGTGACCTTCGTGCTATATTATTCTACTCACAGTGACCTTCGTGCTATATTATTCTACTCACAGTGACCTTCGTGCTATATTATTCTACTCACAGTGACCTTCGTGCTATATTATTCTACTCACAGTGACCTTCGTGCTATATTATTCTACTCACAGTGACCTTCGTGCTATATTATTCTACTCACAGTGACCTTCGTGATATAGAATTCCACTCAGGGTGACCTTCATGAAACATAATTCTACTCACACAAAAGTTTTTAGTACTCGTGTTGGTATTTATACACTCAAAATCATCAAGTCTATTTTAGGCCTACAATGGAAAAAAAAAATCATTCTCTTCTTTATTGTGACGCTCGTTTAAAAAAAAATGACAAAAAAAAAAAAAAGAATTACGTGCCAGAAATTAAACACAATTTAATCTCCTCTAATCTCCTATTTTCCATATTTTAAGCAAACGCAGCAATTTGTGACCTTTTCGAGCACTGGGGAATTCAAGGTCACCGATTGTCCATCACCCCATCCCCCCCCCCCCCCTCCCCCCGCTGGACGTCGTGGTAACACAAAACATGACATAAGGACCGGCTTTGTGCTGGGAAGAAAAATAAAAAAGGCCGGCAAATCAACTGGGAGAAACCCGGAAGGAAAGGGGAGGTGAGCGGGGTTAGTTGGGGGTGGGGGGGGGGGTGGGGGGGAGGGGGATAATAACAGGACCCAGATAAAAAGAATTATTTCGTTATTTATTTTTATTTCAGGTTTTTTTTTAAACTTAATCAATAATATTACACCTGGGAAGGATTGACGTAATAAACCAATCTATTTTGTTATATTATTATGTTATACGTATCGACTGTACAGAATGCGCAGTTGACTCAAAGCATGACATTTTTGGTCTCGTCATGGCGTGTAGGTTATGTATTTTTTATCACTGTTATTACTTTTTTTTTTCCAAAACAGACGATTGGTATCTCCTTACTTTGACGAATAAGAAAGTGAAAATCTTTGCGCATTTTCTATAAACTCCCCAAAAACACCATATGATATATATATATATATATATATATATATATATATATATATATATATATATATATATATATATATATATATATATATATATATATGTATGTATATATATATATATATATATATTAACCATGCGAAGAATGGACAAAGTTTATTTAACTCTGTGTGTACGAGAAAAGCCTTTTGTAGTTCACGACTTTTCTCTTTGGATTTCTTAAATACAAACACACTCCTTCCCTCTTCCCCCCCCCCCCCCCCAAATATATATTTTAAAAAAAAGTGGATTTCTAGTTATAGTGTACAGTACTCTGTTACTCAAGCACTCAGTACCTAAACGACCAAAGTCGCGTATCACAAAGCACACGTACACATCCCGTGTCTGCTACCGCGGTGAGAAGCAAAACAACAAGTACGTAGATATATAAATAACCCGTTTATTTTTAAATTAAACCTTGTTTTTATAAACAAACCTTGGAAACCCCGTCACTCCACCTATTTCCACGCCCCAGGGCGAGAATTCCCCCAACCTCCCCTCCCAGTAGACCGCGTTTAGGCTACCTAACCGCTCTCTAATCAAAACGTTAACTGGAACTCACCGAAGCGTGAAGTCCCCCCTGAGGCTGGGACCGGCTACACTTGATGTGTTCCCTCCCCTTTACCCCCTCCATTGGTCCATCAAACGGCTAAGGGATTCGAAATTTAATTACAGAGACGGGGGCTTCTCTTGGCTATTGTTATATCGCCGACCCCCCAACCCTCGAGAACCTTATTTTTAACGCCATCAGCCCCTACCCCCCCATCTAAGCTATAGAAAACTACCAAGCACTTATTTAGGGATAAGTAGAGAAAAGCCGGGTTGAATACAATTGTGAGGGGGTGGAGGGGGTGGGGGATAAAAATAAAGGGTGGATTAAACGGAGTGTTTCTTTCTTTATAAAGACGCCATCTTTTTTTTTCACCCCGTGGGCAGGGTTCACCCCCCTCCCCCCCACCCCCAGGGATACTCAGTGACCAGTGGTCTTGCTAGGAGATATCCGACAGGTGACCGGTAATTAAAAGAACAAAAGTGTCAGCCGGCAGCCGGCAGGTGACCGGCAGTCACATAAGACAGCAAAACAGGAAGTCCGTGTGTAGGCCGCCTTGACCTTGTCTTAAACACATCACAAACAATTTTTTTTTTTACTTTTGAAATTAGTATTTTTAGAATAATAGCTGACACACAACACACAGGTATTAAGGTATACACTCCAAACTAAACATAACAAATACAGGTATTTACACATAGGCCTACAATCCAAACCCGAACAGGGGTTTAGGTATACACACGACACTTATTTTAACCTAAGCAGGTTTTTAGTTATACAGACCAAACTAAACCAAACATAAACAGGTATTTAACCATACGGGAAAACCTAACCCTAAGCAGGTATTTGGATATACACACTAAACCTAACCTAACCTAAACAGGTATTCAAACAATGCCAGATACTCTAACTCTAAACCAGTAGACCAAAATTACCCTAACACACTCGTAGTAAATAATTTAGCCTTTTTTAATCATTACCATACGTTACTATCCTAATTTTGAATGGAAATTTAAAAAAAAAATACAAATCTATTAGAGTAACTTCCCTTTCATCCGGGCCTTGGATGACAATTACGGTGTCAATGTATAGGTAGGTTCTACACATACAATGGGAACATTTGAACATCAAAGCGATGGCTGAAAATACCCTTTAACTACCGGCTACGCTACACATCAAGTACGCTGGTGATATAAAAGAAATAAAAACTTGAGTTTACTTGCCCATCTAGCCTGAACGTGTAATTTTATTTCAACTTAATAACGAATATGGTAGGTACTAACAAAAAATACCCCCCCCCCCCCCCACCTTACCTGTCTGTGAGAGGTTGGTAAAAAATGATTATAATTTTATAAAAAAAACTGTGTCTAGCCACAGTCTTAACCTGTCATGTAGGCTAAATCTCTCAATATCTATGTCTAAAATATACACATTTTTTTTTTTCAGTTTTACATTATGTGAGATTACTAGTTCACCCACTATCAGCATTTAAAAAAAAAAGTTATTTGTTTATTTATGGCCATTCAATGACATCATCTACTCTTCAACCCACAGCCAACGCATGTCACACATGACGTCACGCAATCGCGTCAACGCCGGTGTGTCTTGAAAACGTCTTGGCCAATTTGCCTCTCCTTGACATCACACCACTTTTCCGTTTTCGAATGCCGTGACGTCGGAGTGAACCCCCCACATCAAAGGCGTTCTCAAGGACGAAAATTGACGGCCGACCTTTTTACTAAGAGGTCGCGGGAATATAAAAAGACTATAAAAGGGGAAACTACTCCTTTTATGTTTACGTTTAAACATAAGAAAAAAAAACAACCTACACGCCTCTTATGTAACTGCTATCATAGCGTGACGTCATTACTTTACGCCGAATATAATTCTGACGTAATGGGATTTTTTTTTTCGAATGTGTCACCACGTTATGCAAATTGTAAACCTACTACTGTCGTCATTTGCTAAATCGTAAACAATTTTTTTTTTATCTTGTCAAATGAATACTCCTTCTGTTTCCCTATCGTATTTTTTTAAAAATTGTATTTACCCCGGTCATAGCTATATTTACAAACTCATTTCCGGTGCCCTTTGTTTAACCAACCAAATTTAAAACTGCTGACGATTGAGAATTTACGGGAGTACACAAAAAAAAAAATGTCCGATCTCTCATTGTTCCCCTTGTTATAACTCGACGAAATCCTCGCCAAATAGAATCGCCTCCCTTGTTTCTAGCGTCTGACGTGCCCAATAAAGAAGAGCTCGCCAGGGGCAGTTAATCAAAGCGAGAGAACAGACCAATGCGCCCCCTAACGTGGGTCGTAAAAATGTGCAATTTTTTTTTATTGTCTCCCCTATTTTTTTTTTTATGACCGGGGCATGAGTGTAAATTTGTCGTAGCGGCCCTGGTCAAATCTCGGTCATGCGCAGTGGTCTTCTAGTTAGATGTAAGCCGATAAAGGAAACGTGCGTTCTAAGTAAAAACAAAGGCTTGTAGGGGGGAGGGGGTGTGACCTTGAGAAGATGGGGGGATGGGCTATTGTTAGGATAGGATGACCACTGACCATAAAAATCATGAAGGACCACTGAATTTTACTGTTGGTTTAGGGTGAGTGGGGGGGGGGGCAGGGCAGACCTTGAGGGGGATGGGTTTTTTATTTATTTGGAAAGTGACCTGGCGCTATCCACACAAATTAGGGAGGGGCACTGAGATATGCAGTTGGGGGGGGGGGAGTTGGGGGGGGGGGGGGGAGAGAGGACAGACCTTGAGTGGAATAGGGAGGGGGTTATTGTTGGGAAAGAATGGCCAGGCACTGACCATAAAAATCGTCAAGGACTACTGAAACATGCCGCGTATATGTAAATGTGAAAGATATGGGCTAGGGTGAAAGAGGGGGGGGGGGGACTAATGTCAGGCAGGGGGGGGGGGGGGTGATAGTAAAGGGTGAGAGGGGGGGGGAATAGCAAGCGTGAGGGAAGGGGTGAGGAGGTTGAGGGGAAGGGTAAACGAGGGAGTGGGGAGGGGGGTAGCAGACTTAGCCAGTCGCCCGGAGATTAAAGCGAGATTTGTCCAGCAAAATAAAAACGACATTTCAGTCCCCTGTATTTGTTTTCAATTACACGCAGCCCTCCCGGACAACTGGCTGAAATGTCGCGGTGGACAATTTTGCGAGCACTTGTGGACAATTACCAGCCCCAGCGTCTGTTGGCGCGATGTGTTTGTGGTAATTAGCCTAATTAACGCGATACTAATGTAATTATTTTGGGGCCAAGGCGCACGTCTTCCCGTTATTTAAGCTTTTCCTGTGATTGGAACAGGCGACCTTGAGAGGCATTTCATTGCCTGTCAATAAATTTATTGGTTATAACCTAATCGTAAGTCAATCCATAACACTAGTCAATACCGTATACGAAACGTATAGTGCCTAAGCATGTTTGTTTTATTGAAAACATATTTTTAGGAACACTCGTTTGTAGACCCGTGACAAAAGAAAGGGCACCTTAAATATGGCTCCCATCTAAATGACCCCACTTTTCGTCGATTAACTATTATATTTGTTACTGGTAATCAGAGTTTTTTCAGGCATCTTTCTAGGTGGAGAGAACGTCCCCCCCCCCACCTAGGCCCGGAAGACACAGTGTTCAACCATTGTTCATCCCCCCCCCCCCCCCTTTCTACTCCTATTTTTTTTGCCTCAGACATGTAATTTACATAATCAGTTTGCCTTGCATGTTCGCTTAAGTATTACACTTTGCATCATCGGCTTGTGAGGACTGATACAGTTTTACAATAGTCATACTTCTTTCTTACTTGTAGCCTACTTTCATTCATTTTAGATGGTTTGCTTTTACATTTATTTTTTCTTTTTTTTTTAAAGTTTTCTTGTTAGCATTAATTAAATCTAATATATAAAGCTCAATTCTGTATGCGTTTACATTGATCTAATAAAAATCAGTTTATTACCCCGTAAGAATATCAGTTACCGACCAACACTGAATAAAGAGCACGACTAGCATCTTGTCTAGCTTGTCTACCTTTAAATATGTCGCTTGTCAAATCCTGAATTAAGTATGGTATTTAATTGCAACTTATTCCTCCAACTTTTCTTTACATAAAATTAAAATCTACTTTTTTATGTTTAAATTGACTACAATAATCAATATAAAATTTTGTAAAGAAATATTTTAATAATAAAATACATCTTTATTAAAAAAAAAAAAAACACCGGATTATGTCCCCTTCAAATGTCACAAGAATAATCTCCCCTCAGAAAAAAAAAGACTACACTCCCTTTGTTGCCGAGTCATGGTGCGCCATGTTGTCACCTTATAACCTTCACACAAAAAAAAAACATTACACCGCCAGACAGAAAAAAAAGTACCCTGACGAGTTAGACCTCGGATCATATTGCGTCACTGGAATGAAGTTTTTTTTTTCGGTTGGCTGCCATTGTCAAATGGCCTTGCTTATGTTGAAGTTGTTTGATGGGTTTTGTGAAAGCCGATAGCGGAGAGTTAGAGATCGTGTTGCGGTTTATTTTTTTCTTGTTGAAAACATGCCTGTAAACAAACAACTAAAAAACTTGTTTCCTAAAATATATGTAGGTGTAGATGTTAAGGTTCAAGTCCAACCTTTGTATATTTCAAAAAGTGACTTAACGTTTTGGAATGGTCAAAGCTCATTGAAGTTTGGCTGCTAGCCCGAAGGTCTGGAGTTCGGATCTCGGTTTGGACTTGTGACTGCAGGACGTCCATGAGTTCACCCAGCTCTAGAGGGTACCTAGCTAACATTGGGGAAAGTATAAAAGGCTGGGCATACTGCTGACTTCACCATACCTTCATATGCCGAGACCATGAAACTTATAAACTCTACTTCATCTGCCCCATGGATCGCTACCTGTAAAGAGGAACTTTACTGATGCCAATGAACCTGAAATGACCAGTTCTTATCAATAAGTAATAGCCGTAGAAATAAAAATATCAATACAAATAACATATCTATAACCATAACTATAGAAAGAGTGATTTACATCGGTATATCTATAGAAACAGACTTATCTGTAGAATGACATATCTATAGATCTAGCCATAGCAGTAGCCATAACCACAGACATAACCATAATCCTAAATCTAAACTTAACCGTATTGATAAAATCTATCCTTAACCGTATTGGTAAAATCTAAACTTTACCGTATTGATAACATCTAAACTTTACCGTATTGGTAAAATCTAACAACCGTATTGATAAAATCTAACCATAACCGTATTGGTAAAATCTAAACTTTACCGTATTGATAACATCTACACTTTACCGTATTGATAAAATCTAAACGTAACCGTATTGATAACATCTAAACTTAACCGTATTGATAATATCTAAATTTAACCGTATTGATAAAATCTAAACGTAACCGTATTGATAACATCTAAACTTAACCGCAATGATAACATCTAACCTTAACCGTATTGATAAAATCTAACCTTAACCGTATTGATAACATCTAACCTTAAAAGTTAAAAGATTAGAATTTCACAATGCGCAATTCACGCTTTCCACACATGTGGGTACGGCTGATCGTTAAGGACCCCCGATTTGCTTTGTCGGGGCCCATTCTTTCGGGTAATAACCGGAAGTAGAAATGAGACCCCCGGAATCACTATCCGGGAACCGCTGGCGCATGAAAATAATCATCTGTTGTGACGTAACACGATACTCCCCATACCGCAGTAAAATCAATAGGAGGGGGGGGGGGAGCGATGAGGAAAAAGGGGGGGGGGAGGATGAGATGAGATGACACCAATGAATGCCGTCGTGTCATTCGTTGACATTCGGGGGGAACACGGCTGATGTAAGTAATTTTCAATTCGATCGCGGTAATTGGGGGGAATAATACCGCAGAGCGCTCACCGTTCTGGGAAACGCGATGCTGAGCCCTGTGGTTGAATACGAGGAGATGGTGAGATTGGGTCGACACGCAATGTTCGGGACGGCAAATAGCTTGTTGCATTTTTTTGTGTTTTTGTTGGTGTTTTGTTTTGTTTTTAATAGTAAGATGTAGGAGCGGATAGCGGAATTGTGGCGCGGACGACTTGATTCAAATAAGTTCAGGCGTTATGAATATGATATTAGGTGTTTGTTAATGACGTTTTCTGAGCTATCTTGTTCAGTAGTGTCGTAACCAATATTCCCTCTAAGGAGGAAAAGCCAGTGTGTAAAATGTATTTTCTGTGCGCGCTGTTCTAAAAGTCTTATACAAGGATATATTTATTTTACACAACCACTGCGCGGCAGCTCAAAACTACTGCGCGGCCGCACAACCGCTCAGCTTAGAGGGAACATAGCGGTATAATGCTAACGTAAGACCCGGTCATTATCCGTATCAAGCTAACACAGGCTGATAATGTAACCCTGACTCTAACGATCGACATAAGCACTCTTTACCATTGCCCAGTAGTTTGTCATAGCACTGACCTTTGATGGTCACTGGGGAGTCTGGGCATAGCACTGACCATATCATCACAAACCTGGGCATAGCACTGACCATATCATCGCAAACCTGGGCATAGCACTGACCATCACAAACCTGGGCATAGCACTGACCATTACAAACATGGGCATAGCACTGACCATATCATCATAAACCTGGGCATAGCACTGACCATTACAAACATGGGCATAGCACTGACCATATCATCATAAACCTGGGCATAGCACTGACCATATCATCACAAACATGGGCATACCACTGACCATATCATCACAAACCTGGGCATAGCACTGACCATCACAAACCTGGGCATAGCACTGACCATATCATCACAAACCTGGGCATAGCACTGACCATATCATCACAAACCTGGGCATAGCACTGACCATATCATCACAAACATGGGCATAGCACTGACCATCAAAAACCTCGGCGTAGCACTGACCATATCACCACAATCATGGGCATAGCACTGACCATATCATCACAAACATGGGCATAGCACTGACCATATCATCACAAACCTGGGCATAGCACTGACCTAATCATCACAAACCTGGGCATAGCACTGACCATATCATCACAAACATGGGCATAGCACTGACCATATCATCACAAACATGGGCATAGCACTGACCATATCATCACAAACATGGGCATAGCACTGACCATATCATCACAAACCTGGGCATAGCACTGACCTAATCATCACAAACCTGGGCATAGCACTGACCATATCATCACAAACATGGGCATAGCACTGACCATCATAAACCTGGGCATAGCACTGACCATATCATCACACACCTGGACATAGCACTGACCATATCATCACAAACATGGGCATAGCACTGACCATATCATCACAAACATGGGCATAGCACTGACCATATCATCACAAACATGGGCATAGCACTGACCATATCATCACAAACCTGGGCATAGCACTGACCATATCATCACAAACATGGGCATAGCACTGACCATATCATCACAAACATGGGCATAGCACTGACCATATCATCACAAACCTGGGCATAGCACTGACCATCACAAACATGGGCATAGCACTGACCATATCATCACAAACCTGGGCATAGCACTGACCATATCATCACAAACATGGGCATAGCACTGACCATATCATCACAAACATGGGCATAGCACTGACCATATCATCACAAAACTGGGCATAGCACTGACCATATCATCACAAACCTGGGCATAGCACTGACCATATCATCACAAACATGGGCATAGCACTGACCATATCATCACAAACATGGGCATAGCACTGACCATCACAAACATGGGCATAGCACTGACCATATCATCACAAACATGGGCATAGCACTGACCATATCATCACAAACATGGGCATAGCACTGACCATATCATCACAAACCTGGGCATAGCACTGACCATATCATCACAAACCTGGGCATAGCACTGACCATATCATCACAAACATGGGCATAGCACTGACCATATCATCACAAACTTGGGCATAGCACTGACCATATCATCACAAACCTGGGCATAGCACTGACCATATCATCACAAACCTGGGCATAGCACTGACCATATCATCACAAACATGGGCATAGCACTGACCATATCATCACAAACATGGGCATAGCACTGACCATCACAAACATGGGCATAGCACTGTCCATATCATCACAAACCTGGGCATAGCACTGACCATCACAAACCTGGGCATAGCACTGACCATATCATCACAAACCTGGGCATAGCACTGTCCATATCATCACAAACATGGGCGTAGCACTGTCCATATCATCACAAACCTGGGCATAGCACTGACCATATCATCACAAACCTGGGCATAGCACTGACCATATCATCACAAACCTGGGCATAGCACTGACCATCACAAACATGGGCATAGCACTGTCCATATCATCACAAACCTGGGCATAGCACTGACCATATCATCACAAACATGGGCATACCACTGACCATATCATCACAAACCTGGGCATAGCACTGTCCATATCATCACAAACATGGGCATACCACTGACCATATCATCACAAACATGGGCATAGCACTGTCCATATCATCACAAACCTGGGCATAGCACTGACCATATCATCACAAACCTGGGCATAGCACTGACCATATCATCACAAACATGGGCATAGCACTGACCATATCATCACAAACATGGGCATAGCACTGACCATCACAAACATGGGCATAGCACTGACCATATCATCACAAACATGGGCATAGCACTGACCATATCATCACAAACCTGGGCATAGCACTGACCATATCATCACAAACCTGGGCATAGCACTGACCATATCATCACAAACATGGGCATAGCACTGACCATATCATCACAAACATGGGCATAGCACTGACCATCACAAACATGGGCATAGCACTGACCATATCATCACAAACATGGGCATAGCACTGACCATATCATCACAAACATGGGCATAGCACTGACCATATCATCACAAACCTGGGCATAGCACTGACCATATCATCACAAACCTGGGCATAGCACTGACCATATCATCACAAACATGGGCATAGCACTGACCATATCATCACAAACATGGGCATAGCACTGACCATATCATCACAAACCTGGGCATAGCACTGACCATATCATCACAAACCTGGGCATAGCACTGACCATATTATCACAAACATGGGCATAGCACTGACCATATCATCACAAACATGGGCATAGCACTGACCATCACAAACATGGGCATAGCACTGTCCATATCATCACAAACCTGGGCATAGCACTGACCATCACAAACCTGGGCATAGCACTGACCATATCATCACAAACCTGGGCATAGCACTGTCCATATCATCACAAACATGGGCGTAGCACTGTCCATATCATCACAAACCTGGGCATAGCACTGACCATATCATCACAAACCTGGGCATAGCACTGACCATATCATCACAAACCTGGGCATAGCACTGACCATATTATCACAAACATGGGCATAGCACTGACCATATCATCACAAACATGGGCATAGCACTGACCATCACAAACATGGGCATAGCACTGTCCATATCATCACAAACCTGGGCATAGCACTGACCATCACAAACCTGGGCATAGCACTGACCATATCATCACAAACCTGGGCATAGCACTGTCCATATCATCACAAACATGGGCGTAGCACTGTCCATATCATCACAAACCTGGGCATAGCACTGACCATATCATCACAAACCTGGGCATAGCACTGACCATATCATCACAAACCTGGGCATAGCACTGACCATCACAAACATGGGCATAGCACTGTCCATATCATCACAAACCTGGGCATAGCACTGACCATATCATCACAAACATGGGCATACCACTGACCATATCATCACAAACCTGGGCATAGCACTGTCCATATCATCACAAACATGGGCATACCACTGACCATATCATCACAAACATGGGCATAGCACTGTCCATATCATCACAAACATGGGCATACCACTGTCCATATCATCACAAACATGGGCATACCACTGTCCATATCATCACAAACATGGGCATACCACTGACCATATCATCACAAACATGGGCATAGCACTGTCCATATGGTCACTGGTGATTCTTGGCATAACATTAGGCACACTGCTTACATTATGCCGTATATTCCCGATTACACTCTACCTCAAATACCCGATCGAATTCTACCTCAAATGCCAGAACAAATTCTACCTCAAATGTCCGATTATATTCTACCTCAAATACCCGATTACACTCTACCTCAATTGACCGATCAAATTCTTCCTCAAATGACCCATCAAATTCTACCGATCAAAAAATCTACGTCAAATGCAACCAACTGACTAGTTCGGCTTTCTACTTACTTTAAAACTGGATTTCGTATTCGACAGAGCAGAATCAACGTAGCCAACACGTAGTTGGAATCTAAAAAATTAATCGATTACAAACAGAATGTAACGAGCCCACAATTGACATAGCAGTAAACACCAGGAAAAAGAATCGATTAACTGCTAAGCCTAGCTTAACGATTACAAGTAATCGAGGAATTAAAACCCCGCAGAGCTGGTTTTATAGAAATCGATTTTTACATTGAACAAAAAAAAAGAATAATTTACATTTAAATCATACACATTTTCAGAGTTTTAATTTGTAAATATTTTTTTTCTGTTAGTTTATTTAAGATCAGTTTAATTATGATAATTAACGCTCTCAATATAATTAAGTTATCAGTAAAAATTGTACAAAGCAACGGTTCTCAAAATTTTCTTGAAGAGGGTTGACTAGTTACCAAAGAGTTTAACAATAATAAAAAGTGTAAACATTTTCTAAACTTAAAACTTAATGTATTAAAATTAATTTGCATGTCAGCATTGCTGTTTAAAAAGGTTAAAAAAACTTCCAATGTGTTATCTTTTAATTAATTTTTAATTAAATTTTAAAATAAATTTATACTTCACTAATAATACTTTATGGGTTTATATCATATCAATTTTATTTTATGAATTATGAAAAAAAGTGTTAAAAAAAAAAACACAATTATTACATCCAACAGTTTTGGTCACATAAACTTGAAATAAATCACACCAACGTTTCTCACTGTGTGTAGACACGTTTTTCTATGTGTAGACACGTTTTACCTTCCTCATCTCATGTGAGGTACACACTCCTACATAGTTTCTTTCAGACATTTCTTAGAAGGGGTGGGGGGCGAACGAAATAGAATTTCTATACAAAATATATACTTCAACAAGTGTACGCTCCCCCTCCCCCCCCCCCCCCCAAAAAAAAGGTAAGCCCCCTTGATGTTTCAAGACCTCCCAACGCCAAATGAAAAAAAATATCTGAAAGAAGCACTGCATGTCTATTATTTCCCCCTTGTAAAATCTACAATAGATCACATTTTTAAGCGTTCGTTTATTCAACAAACAATTTGTATTACAACTATATAAAAAATGTCTTTCTCTCTGGATACACAATGAAAGACAGCAAGCGTTGAAAAACAATAAAACGATCACATTTTTTTAAAAATAAAAAAGCTTCTGAAATGTGATACGCTTTATCATCCTCCTGTCATTAGAGCACTCTGTCAATCATTTTAGATACAAGATTGATCTGTTTTTGTATGCCTCATACACTTAGATATCTGCGGATCTCTCAACTGTTTTGTATAAAGCTTTGTATCACATAGTTCAGTCCTTTTGTGGAACAAAGTAATATTTTAAATGGATTCGTGAATCTTCAGTTTATGTATTATGATGTATATATATACATACATGAATATATATATATATATATATATATACATACATGAATATATATATATATATATATATGTATATATATATATATATATATATATATATATATATATATATATATATATATATATATATATATATATATATATATATATAATTGGCTTGTGTTTCCAGTGTCTGAAAATTTGAGAACCCTCGGGTTGTAAAATATTTACCCAGTAAAGATAATTGTTATGTTTACTACAGTAATAGGGGGAGAGAGATAAAGGGAGACGAAGAGAGCGAGAGAGAGAGTGAGAGAATGAAAGAGAGCGGTCGAATTCTGTAAGTGGAGAATTACTTCCCTTAATAAGCTGTAGAAGTCGTTAGTTTTAATTCTCTCCCTTTACCGAATTGTTTTCTGGGTTGCAAACAATGCGATGATCGTTTTGTAGGTTGGTGCATGAGTTCATCCCAGTGGTTCTCAAAACGTTGTCCCCACTGAACCTTTAAACAAGTATGACATCGTTTTGTAGGTTGGTGCATGAGTTCATACCAGTGGTTCTCAAAACGTTGTCCCCACTGAACCTTTAAACAAGTATGACATCGTTTTGTAGGTTGGTGCATGAGTTCATCCCAGTGGTTCTCAAAACTTTGTCCCCACTGAACATTTCAACCAGTATGATTATTTTTTTGTAGGTTGGTGCATGATTTCATACCAGTGGTTCTCAAAACTTTATCCCCACTGAACCTTTTAACCAGTATGATTATTTTTTTGTAGGTTGGTGCATGAGTTCATCCCAGTGGTTCTCAAAACTTTGTCCCCACTGAACCTTTCAACCAGTATGATTATTTTTTTGTAGGTTGGTGCATGAGTTCATCCCAGTGGTTCTCAAAACTTTGTCCCCGCTGAACCTTTCAACCAGTATGATTATTTTTTTGTAGGTTGGTGCATGAGTTCATACCAGTGGTTCTCAAAACTTTGTCCCCGCTGAACCTTTCAACCAGTATGATTATTTTTTTGTAGGTTGGTGCATGAGTTCATACCAGTGGTTCTCAAAACTTTGTCCCCACTGAACCTTTCAACCAGTATGATTATTTTTTTGTAGGTTGGTGCATGAGTTCATACCAGTGGTTCTCACACTTTGTCCATACTGAGCTTTTCAACCAGTTTAGTGCAAACCATGAATCATACCTTATAAGGATGTTTTCTTTTTTTCTTTATTTATTTTTTAAAAATATTTTTTGTTGTTATCGAATCTTCGACAAGATGCTGCTGTGTTATGTCAATGTTTAGTGATGATGTCAGGTTAATGGTAACAATTCAAGCCAAAATATGCTAAAAATAGCCACTATACTTCATTAAAACATAAAACGATTACAAAGTAAATTCTACACAATGTCACGTTCCATTAAGCTTGTAGGTAAATTAATCAGAGTTAAAAATAACTAGATTCCCATTAAAAATTACTGAACTGCATTCTTTCTATCTGATGTTACCCGGTGTACCTCCAGCCACGTCTGTTTGAGAATCTTTGTTATTTTCTATCCTCTCAAAAATTCATCTGAATCTTCATAATTAGGATAATTATATCATCCATTCACTATCATTGTATCTTTTTGAGAATCTTTGTTTTTATTCTCCATTTAAAAAAAAAACAACAACTAAACATTATATTGCTAATTTTCCCAAACAGTCCCCCGAAAACAACGCTTTTGAGAATCATTGTTGTTTATTTTATCATTGGCTCTTCTCACACTTCCGTGTTGTGTATCACGTGACAGGATCTCGTGGCGCGTGTCACTTCATACATAAAACATTCAAACGTCAATGCCAGAATGAACACTTAATCAGCGGCGTATTTTCACATCTCTCGACCACCACATGATGTCGCCCATATATATATATATATATATATATATATATATATATATATATATATATATATATATGTGTGTGTGTGTGTGTGTATATATATATATATATATATATATATATATATATATATATATATATATATATATATATATATTTGAGTGTGTGTGAATGTGTGTGTGCGTATTGTTTATGAAAAATAGCATTTCATGAAATACACAAGAATCAGGAAAATGAAGGGAGACCCAACCAAAGCATACCATGCAACAAAAAAAAAAAAAAAAAAAAAAAAAAAAAAAAAAAAAAAAGAAGAAGAAAAAAATAGACATGAATAATATTGGAAAAGTTGAAGAGACGGAAAACAAATACCAACATCATTGAATGATTTTGTAAATGGTTCTTTGACCTTTAAAAGCAAAGGCGAAGGTAACTGTCCATGAAGTAAAATACAAATTTACTAGCCAAAATCTCTTTATAACAAAAAAATATATATCACCTTAACGATACCTACACCACCGATACCCTAAAGGAAAAAAAATGACCCTTCGATTTGAGCTATTCTCTGAACTCACGTTGTTGTCCTCGGATCGAAACTGGACCAGGCGCAGACAAGCCGACGTCAAAACCCAATCTAACAAGCCGGTGTCGAGCGCTAATCCGCGCACACTTAATCTTTTAAACCACCTGGATAACGTATGGTCGAACGGTGATTAGGATTATCCTTGACCCTTATAAGGACGCCTGTTAGTAAAGTCGGTGAAACATTACATTAACCACTTCTATGACCAAACTGCCTTATTAAACCACACCCCCAGATGGCAGTATCGAATCCTGGTATCGAGTTTATTTAAAAATCCTGCACTATTAGACCTACGAAATTAATTCCCGTTACAGAAGAGATTGGGTTTTACGTTGACTTCCACTAATCAAAACAAACCCGTCCCACTCACTCCAATTAATCCACCCCCACCCTTTCCCACTTCTGGTAACATTTGTTGTTAATTATCTGTTTTAACAACCCCCCCCCCCATCCATTACAACCACCCCACCTCCTCTTCTGAGCCAAGAGTTAGTGTTTGAATAGTTTTTTTCCGAGTTTTGTGAATTTCATTTTTTAAAATAGCTTGTCCTTCGCTGCGGGGTGTCCTGAAGTGGCGAACACCAGGGGGCGCGCAAACAATAATACCGGCCTTGATAGATTAATACTTAAACTAATAGTGTTTACAAGCGGTGTGAGTCGAGATGCTTACTTTCTAGATTCTAAATTTTTTTTTTTTTTTTTTTTTTTGCGGAACTCTTTTTTTTTTTTTTTTTTTTTTTTTTTACTTTATTTGTAAATTTAAAAGTCTAAAAATAGACGTCTGATTTGTTTAAAGACTGATTGATAGGTGGATGGATTTACCTGGGAAGGTGGTGTTCTGGTTCGGCGAAAAAAACAAAATGATTGTGATTTAGAAATTTGAGATTTAATAAAGCAAAGAGAAAACAAACAACAGAGTTATCGCTCCTAGGGATTCAGGTGATTTTCATCGTGTTTTTAGCGCAATTTCCATACGGACAATTGCAATTATTAACTCGTCATTTCTGGATGGATGTGTGTCCCCAGCTTTAAGTCGTATCTCCTACTCAACGAAGCAATATCGAGGACTAGTTCCAAAGCAAATATGTTAAGCAAGTTCCGAGGATGATTGTGGGCCAAAAAAATTCCCGGAATTCCTTCCTGGATTTCCTGGAAAAGCCAAAAAACCTCAAAAAAATGCAGTTTTTCGTCCATATCGCGGCAACCAGACTAGTTAGCGACTTGAAGCATTTACCAATCGATTCCTGCTATAATTTAGAACAATATTGCCGAAGAAAGTTTTCAAAAATATCCTTTCGTTCGGTCACAAAAAATTAATTAAGAACATTTAAACTGAGCATCGTGTAGGCCTAGGCTGATATTTACTACTTTTTTAAACTGATCATCGTGTAGGCCCACTCGTTAAAATAAAACTATTTCCGTTGATATAGGTTAATATAGTTGTCTTTTTTTTTTAGCGCAAATAAACATCCTTTCGTTCGGTCACAAAAAATTAAAAATTGTTATGGATAACATAAGGAAATTGCGCTTAAATTGTCACTAGACTTTTTATTAACTTGTTTTCTTTTAGATAAAACAAAAATTCTCTAAAGGTATCCAAAGTGAAAATTGTTTTGGTGGATACAAAAATAGAAAATTTAACTTGTAATGTTTTCATTAAGTAATACACGTGAATGTGAATACATAATATAAAAACCCATTCTCTGGAGGATAACAGCTCTTATTATTTTTATTCTGTGTTAACTGGGTATAAATGTGTTATTTCCCAATAATACAAAATGTTCTTATATATATATATATATATACATATACATATATATATATATATATATATATATATATATATATATATATATATATATATACATATATATACATATATATACATATATATATATATATATATATATATATATATATATATATATATATATATATATATATATATATATATATATATATATATATATATATATATATATATATATATATATATATATATATATATATATATATATATATATATATATATATATATATATATATATACATATATATACATATATATATATATATATATATATATATATATATATATATATATATATATATATATATATATATATATATATATATATATATATATATAGTGTCAGATGGTGTGTGTGTCGGGCAAGTTGACATTGGCCCAGCTATTTACGTACCTATACTCCTTTGTATTTGTATACTCATGTTTACTAACCAATGTATGTGTATGTCGCCGGGAAATAGAAAGATAGCATACGTTAACAGCAGGGTGTGTGTATATGTACCAGTATGTGTACGTATATTCGTGTGTGTGTATCTGAGTGTGACACCCACTTGTTGACGTATTGATGAGCAAATCCTTCAGCCCGGCTCAACCAAGTACTACGGTACTCACGCGGGAAAGAATACAACAAAAAAAAGAGTAAGAAAACAAGAAGAAAGAAAACTGGGGAATCTATCGAACAGGGAGGGGTGAACATCCTTGTGTACAAAGATCGATGATCGTCGATTGGCTGATGTAATTATAATTCATAAGTAGAGCAAGGAGTCTCACACTATATATATATATATATATATATATATATATATATATATATATATATATATATATATATATATATATATATATATATATATATATATATATATATATGTAAATTAAACAATAAAACAAAACAGCTGGGTTGTCGTGATGGCAAAAATGCTAATTAAATATTTTTTTAATTAATTCATTACTCGCGTCAAGATCAGTGTCCGTAGAAAAATAAAACGATACTCGTGTTTTTAACACAATAGAACAATATGTTAATTTTTAAAAATTAACATATTGTTCTACATTTGCTACTTAGATTACTATCACTATAATTATTACTATTGCTACAACTATTACTACTACTGCTACTACTACTACTTCTACTACTTCTACTACTACAACTATTACTATTACTACAATCTATTAATACTACTACTACTACTACTACTACTACTACTACTACTACTACTACTACTACTACTACTACAACTAATACTACTTCTACTATTACTATCATCACAACAACAAAAACAACAAGAGCTGCTGAAAACTCCACAATTTCTAAAACGTCAACAGCATATATTTTTTCTTTATTAATTATTAAAAACATTTAAATAGTTTTTAAAAGTAGATGATATTTAAAAGAAAAAATATAATTATAAAGCCATTTAAATAGCAATTGATCATTAAGTAAACAAAATGATAATATAATAATTTAAAATACCATGCATTCTGGTACTTACAACTACGACAACTACAAATTATCATCTAGAAACTCTAGTAAATATTTTTAGAACCGCTGTCTTGGTACCGTAAAATCACCATAAGCATTACAAGCTTATCCTACCAGCTTAAGTAGCTATAATCAATACAGAGTGAAGATGAATCGCGTTTCATCAGAATAAATTATATCCACAAAGAAAAAAAAATAAGTATCTGCCCACAGAGAAAGTAGTATTTAACCGACTTTCGATTTCTTCTTAACTGTCACGTGACTGTGCCCCCCCCCCCCCCCGCGGCGTCATGACTCATCTTACTTGTGTGTGTAAAATGATGTATGTGTATACATAAAAAAAAACCTGCATTCAGGAAATTTTGTTTTACTCCAAGTGATATAATTCGCCTATCAATAAGAAGAGAGTTAACCCAGTTTGGCGCTCGATCGCTTCTGGCCGAAGCTCAATGTGAAGCTGACGTCACACAAGGGGAGTAACCCGTCCAGATGGGAGATAAACACAAAATGGATTCAATGAAAATCTACATCTAATTTAAATATCCAATTTACATTTCTACATTTAATTATAATTTCCTCGTCTGATTTGAATAATGTCTGTTTATTTAACTTATTTCAGTTCTCCTTTACATTTTCTTTATCCCTGAATAGAGGAAGTAGAGTTTATCTATTTTATACATCTAGTATATAAAGAAATTATTGTAGCTCTTGGTATCGAAAAAATAATTGCTTTTTGACCTCTCATGAAAAGTAGGAAGTAGATGAGGGCAGATGAGGCTCGATAGTTAGGGACAGCAACTCATCTAGGAGAGACAACTCCAAACAACTGCTGCCTTGTAGTTTGTTCTTGGTTGGACAAAGGCTATGGGAGTAAATCCAAAAAAGAAAAGCAGGCTGAAATCGGAACCAAAGGCCTTTATGGCACATAACAAGTTGACACATAATACTTAATTGTGTTGGAGGAATATCTTCCAACACTAAAATTAACAACGAACAAGAAGACCTCCCGTGTAAACTAGGAAGTAGGGTGGGTTTCTATGCAGCTTGTATTGTTAAACGAAGGGGTGTTTGGTTGTTTCCAAGAGGCCCTGGAAAATTTTAAAAGGGCCCCCAATCCCAGATTCAAATTTTCATTGTGCATTTTTTGCTCATCAAAGCCTAATGCTTATCCTCAGCTTGATGGGAATTTGTCCAAAAACTAATAATTTTAAAAAATCAAAACACTAATAAGCCTGGTAGACCGGCGGGCAAGTCCAGCCTTGATGAAAAGATATTAAGGTACATGGTTAAAAAAAATTCTTATGTCCTCGAAGTAATAAATAGTGCTAGTCTGTTTCTTGAAATACTATTTATCCAGAAATAATGTGTGTACTTTATTAATGCACTAACTGTTTCTCATTTAATAAAACAAAATAATATAGATATCTAACTGCTCGTTTTGTTGAAAAATATTTAACTTATTCTTACATTTGTGTGTTTCATATAGAAAATGAACCAGAGTTAATTAAATTTTACCTTATTATATGAAGTAATTTAGGAGTTAGAGCTATACCCATCTGCCTTTGTTTTCCTCGATTCTTGGACAAGTACTCAGTGTCCACCAAAGTACTCATAGGTGCGTGGTGGGACACTGAGGGTGTCTTACGGACTCAAGCCTGGGAATCGAACTCGAGACTTATCTTAAGATTTTTTTTTGGCGGTTTATAATGATGTTTTGTTAGGAGAAAGTTCTTAAATACCGTGTGGATTATTTAGTGAGAAACAGATGTGAACGGGCACGTGACGTTTTTTGTTGACATTGATTGGCCTGGTTTTAGGACACTGTGTTGGCTGCGAAGTAGGTTTGTGGGTTTTATTGCCCTACCGGTAACATCATTTACTGGTATACAATGAGGACATTGTTAACGACACTGTTGGTTATTTTTTTTTTCATATGGCTGTTGAGTCCTCAGTCACTAACCTACCTTGACCATCGACTAATAACACGCCTACATTGTATGTGTTGTGAACATTGACTGGCCAATTCAACAAGCGGCGTCACGGGCAATGCTCCCTCTAAGCTGCGCGGTTGCGCGGCCGCGCAGTAGTTTTGAGCTGCCGCGCAGTGATTTTGTAAAATTAAATATATCTTTGCACAAGACTTTTAGAACACCGCGCACAGAAAATAATTTTTTCACACTAGCTTTTCCCCCTTGGAGGAAACATTGGTCACAAGGCCAAGACTAGACCACTCTAGGTAATAGGGGTCATCCATTTATGACGTCCACAATTTTTTTGGATTTTGGACCCCACCCCCCCCCCCCCCCCCGTCCGCAAAAAAATCCACTTTTTTACCTTATACAAGTCCATATGCGTCCACAAAAGTCAGTTTTTTCGGACCCCCCCCCCCCCCCTCCCGCGTGTGGACGTCATAAATGGATGACCCCATACGAATCAAAGGGGTGACAACAATCTGGGTGACACCAAAACCGGGGGACACTTCAAGGAGTGACATCTAAACGAATACCTGTAAAATTTAATGAGAAAACCAGCTTCCTCTAGTTAATTTAACAAACCATCAACATCTTTAAGCATAGGGTAACAATATGTATTTCAATTTTTGATATTGCATATAGTCTTTAGATCGGGGGGGGGGGGGTTGCCCTGAGTTATTGATCTTGCGACGCCACTGCATACTCCTAAATTGTTTATCTTAATAACATTGACGGACCACAGCCCAACATAGTTTACCATGTGGACATTGACGGACAACAGCAAACATTGTTTATTAGCTGTACATTAATGGATGACATTGTTTGTGGACATAAACTGACCATACGTCACGTGAACACTACTCAGTCCACAAACTTTTCTCAGTAGGTCACCAGACTACTGGACTATCGACCCCGTGCTCTACACAGTTCGTGAGATCGCTCACCTCCCCCCAAACGACTGGTGTGTACTTGAAATCAAACACCTGTATCAGCGACCCCCCCCCCCCCCTCATTTTTATAACACGTCTCGTTTTTTAACTCGGTAGCCTAATTAATGTGCTGACTTGACTTGATGCTAAGTGCTACAGTTTTGTTATATTGCCATGACGATTATTTAAAGCTGTGAGTACAATTTTTTTTTTTACATTAGTATACAGATGCCTTTGATTCCCGCCCAACGATAAAACCAGTCTAGACATTCGACCTTGACCGTGGCGCACTGGCGCAGTGTGTTGGTTGGCGTTGTCCCTGCTGACCTGTGACCTCTGTTGTGGTCGTTACTTCAGGGGGGGGGGAGTCGTCGGTTTTTTATGTGGCAAGGTGTGTGTATGTGTCACGTGTGTGTGTGTGTGGGGGGGGGGGGTATTTGCTGCATCAGTGACCGAGAATGGACTTTTACCAACAAAAAAAAAAGGGATATGTCGTTAGTAATAATACAAAAACAGTTAATGATATTGGTGTTGGGAATTGCATTACGAGTCAGATCAGATCATTTCACACCCATGTCCGAAAAAAAAAAGCCGCGATAATGGAATCCCCTCACAAAAAAGAGGTTCAATATTACTGCTTGTAAACTATCAACTAATATTTATTGCTAATATAAATGCTGACCCTATCACTAATTATAATCGTCTCCTTATCACATAAATGATATTACCATATTATGTTTATAACAATATATAATATGTCTATTGGAGTCCATTTCCAACCGCTGGTAGGAATTAATACTCCCACCTTCTAAAATTACGTTGCCGATTGTAAAACCATCAATCTATGTTTGATGGTATCCAATTTTTTCCCTTTGAGACTTTTGTTCCTTGCAAAAACTGAGTTTTTTTTATTGCGATTTATTTTTTCAGTGACTTTTTTCCGAACACAAAGAAAATCCCCCCCCCCCCATTTACGGTGATATTATTATCACAAACTACTACAATTATTTCTTACGTGAGAAAATGGTAAGAAAAAAATCTTCCCACAAATTACAATTTTTTTTTTGCTCGACTAACTGCAAACTAGATCTATATTGTGACTCACATGTTAGAATGTTAAAAGTATAGATGGAAAAAAAAAGAAACGAAAAATAAAATAAAAACACCCTTCAGTAAAGTATACCATTTACATACCAATGCTGCACCATATGCAGTATTATCGTCAACACTCTCTCCCATGCGTAACAAAACCCAACCCAACCCAACCTAACCGATTAAAAAAAATAGTTTAATTTGATTATTTACTTACAAGCGTGTGCTCAACGGAGGGTGACATGTTACATGTAATTGTAATGGTAATGGAGTTGGTCGAACACTGGGGTAATCAATGGACACCAGCGAGTTGACGAGATTCCTTCCGTAATATTGTTGACATGGAATAAAAATGTGCTTTTTTAGATTTAGGACCATAAAACTAATAAAAGATAAAATTTTATTAAAAACTTAAGCCTAAAATTAATTCAGAAATGTAATATTTTTAGAATCAATGCTATACAAATTGCAGATCCAGAGAACTTGAAAATAATTTGTTGAGTTTAAGGCTACATTTCTATTTATTTTCATCAAGCCTAAGTTATAACCCGATGTTTCACTTTCGTAAGACAAACATTGATTGGCTGTAAAGGAACTCTGTGATCGATTTCTGACAGCCCCACTTTATAGTTATTTTGTTTACAAAACTTTGCAGATCAAATTTTTAAATAACTATGCAAATTTAAACACCATGACCTATTGTTTCTATTTTTAGCTTACAATGTGTACAATAAAATTTATGTCGGCCATTGTTTATGTCGCCATTACACGTGAAAACCAAATTGTTTTTTCTTTTTTTTAAATTTTTATTTAGTTACCGAAAATATTAAAAACATCAAATACATCCAATCTTTAGTAAAGTCCGAAAAAAACCAGACAGACAGGATTTTATAACCATATTAATTGTAACTACGCCGTGCAAGATTTTAAAATGAATTTATACACCTCTCAAATACCTTTGAGACTTTTCTCGCTGGTGTCCATTAGCTAGGTCGCGGTGGAGGGGTGGGTGTGGAGAGGGTTTATAGTGAGCGGGGAAACATGGTCATGTTTTGTTTGTCAAAGACCACGCTGGTCTGGGGATAGAGGAAGTAGAGTATACTTGAATGAGTTTTCACGATATGTTGAAGGCATCACAACTTTTTAAGACATGCCCACTTGATAGGGTGTAGGACAGCGTGGTTGAATGGTAGAGTATCCGACAGCTTACCCCTATGTCTCAAGGTCGAATCCCGGGTTTAACAAGTCCGTAAAACGTCCCCGATTCCACCCAGCAGTGACGAGTACCTGATTCATGGGAGGGAAAATAAAAGGAGCTGGGCATAGTGTTGATGACAATATCCCTTTATGTACCGAGGTTAGTTAAACAGATGAACTCTACTTCATCTACACCAAGTAGGGTATTGTCATATTCGAAAGGATACTTTACTTATTTTTTTACGTTTTAGAGTGGATGGAATCGATAATAAAAAGATACATCGTATTTAATATCTGGTCCTTAATTTAACACTATCTGGGATCCTAAACGTAAAATTAAACCCTTGAGTTAAATTTTCTTAATCCTCTATGCTAATAATCATAAGGCATTGGTATGGCTAATCGAATAATGTAACGGCCATCCTGCGATTTCAAAACGAGGTTGGGGATGAAAGAAAAAAAAAAACACTTTGAGACCCAGAGAATTTTTTTTTTAACAAATTATTGTCACCTCCCCTGTAAAAGCTAGCCGCAGAGGTATTAAAAATGCTAAGTGATCACTCCCACCCCCCACCCAACCCATTCCAATCCCCCCCCCCACTAATGTTGTGATAAGAGTGTCTAGTGGTGTGGGATATATTGTGACAACTCCTGTTGTCACGTGTGAGCTGGGCACGTGCGACCCTAGCCTAAACAACTCACGGCCCGCACGAGCTCACCCACGCAGGAATTTGCCGAGACACTGTGGTACTCGAGGGGTTTAATCCTGTCTCGAGTTTAATACAAACATATTTTTATTAATTAAGAATTTAATTTAGACTTAATTAAAAACGTTTGTACAACTGTATCCCATTGTTATTTATGATCGTTCTTTTAGTATATATATATATATATATATATATATATTGGATTAGCATAAAGATTATAAAGGTTTAGAACGTTTTAATATTAACATAACCTTAATTTTTCTCGTTTAATGTATTTTTCCTTCTTTATTCTTAATTGTAACGATGGAAGAGATTTCCTCCATCACAGTTAGGTTACGTGTCAATTTCAGCCTTTTCTTTCTGGATTTGCTTCCACAACCTTTGTCCATTCAAGAACAAACTATAATTACTTAGATTTAAGTTATATTTGTTTAGTTTTTTTTATCTCTCTGAGATGAATCGCTGTCCACAGCTATCGCGTTCGGGTGTTCGAACTTGGGACTGTTTGGTTTAGCAGCCTCGGGCTTCAACGACCCAACCACGCCGACCCCTTAAAGTTTTTCAGAGTGCTAGTTATAAAGGTTAAAAAATACAGAGAACCTATCTTAAAATATATACACATTAACATCCTTGTATAAAAGACAAACGTTATTTTTCTATAGGCAGAGATAGAGATAGAGAGAGAAAGAAAGAGAGAGAGAGAGAGAGAGAGAGAGAGAGAGAGAGCAAAAAACAAGACAGACACACAGACTCAGAGACAGACTCACGACGGACGTGTAGCCGCAACAAACGCACGTGATGCGTGTCGACCACCGTCTGCGACACGACGTCACACCTGTGGCCGCTCACCCCCCCCCCCCCTTCCCTTCCACCTCTTCCACAATACCAAGGTCGACCGCAGGTCACCAAACAGGTTAGTCTACCAGAGCAGCGTTTGACCCAAATATTTCAACGTGAGCATATGACGTAGTAAGAAATGAATCCGTAGAACTCACTCGCAGTTTGAGAACTGCTATGGTGTAGACGACACTCGATGAACAGACACACCACTAGATGGACAGAAACACAGACATACACACAAACAGACACACCACAAGGTGGACTGACACACCACAAGATGGATGGACAGACACACCATAAGATGGACAGACACACCACAAGATGGACAGACACTCCACTAGATGGACAGACACTCCACTAGATGGACAGACACTCCACTAGATGGACAGACACTCCACTAGATGGACAGACACACCACTAGATGGACAGACACACCACTAGATGGACAGACACTCCACTAGATGGACATACACACCACTAGATGGACAGACACTCCACTAGATGGACAGACACTCCACTAGATGGACAGACACACCACTAGATGGACAGACACACCACTAGATGGACAGACACACCACTAGATGGACAGACACACCACTAGATGGACATACACACCACTAGATGGACAGACACTCCACTAGATGGACAGACACTCCACTAGATGGACAGACACACCACTAGATGGACAGACACACCACTAGATGGACAGACACTCCACTAGATGGACAGACACTCCACTAGATGGACAGACACTCCACTAGATGGACAGACACACCACTAGATGGACAGACACACACACAGATATACACACCACTAGATAGACAGAAAGACACTCTACTAGATGGACAGACACACCGCTAGACCGGAAATACACAGGGACATTCACACCACAAAATGGACACACACACCTAAATGGACATACACACCACTGACCGGAAACACTCACCAACCCTACCTTCACACGTTTCACGTCTCTCTTCACAAACCTGTCACAACAATTTGGACCCGCCCTGGCCCCCCAACACCCCCTAGCACGTTCAACAATAGACTCGTCATGTGTTTTTATAACCACCCACAGACCAAAACACAGCGCGCCATCCTAGTCCTAAATAACTTGATTGTATGCGTGTGAAAGTGCTAATTTCACGGCATGCAATTAGTCATGTGCAGACAATTACTGGAGATAATCCTTTTCCTGATAATGCTGTGTGATGACGTTTTTTTAATTAACTTTTGTGTATGTGTTCATGGAGTCTTATAAAGATAGTTCTTTAATAAAATTAACAATTTGGGTGACAGTTATTTCTTAAAAGCCGAGCGAATTCATTTGAAAACGTGGAAAAGTAATATTAAACTTATAACTGCCAGGGTTATGAAGTGAGTTAGGATTATGGCCATGATGGGATTAGGACTTTACACCCTGTCAGTCAACTCTGGTCATTACTCCCAGCCCCTCCCCCCCCCCCCTCTACCATCCATAACCCAATATTACCACCCACGGTCCATTAGCCTCCAGAAACAAGCGAGGTAGGTTGCTGTACTAGAACAACTACATAACAAGAATACACATTTTGAACATAACGTTTTTCTTGAAACCCTTGTATGTGAGGGTATCGGGTGGTTGGGCCGGCCGGGGACACGAACTCGTGACTTGCATGTTCGTAATTGTGTGCTCTACCCAGACGAGCGTTTGTCTCTTGGGGAGGGGGGGGGTGGTAACAACGCCAACAACACCACACGTTGCAAAAATAACCGTGTTGTGTTGTTAAGCAAATTTCATAAGCACATAAAATCTACCACCAAGACTGATAATTAACATCAAATATAACAAACAAAACAACTTAAGCAAATTAAAGTGGGCGAAGAGTACGGTGTGACCTTTAAACGTTATTTGATCTGTTTTAATTTTTATGTAGTCAACGTGTACCTTTACAAGAACAGTAAGTCAAAGGATATAGACTTGAAGTCAGTCAAGCACATCCGATTGTCTTACCTTGAAGTCTTTTGTTCTGCGAATGCGGTTAGAAAAAAACCTCCCTAGTGTAACTAAAGTTATAAGAGTTATCGGCCTTGTGCTGTTGAAAATGTATCAAAGAAGCAAGCTTAAAGTATATCTAAAAATAAAATGTACTGTAATACAGAAAACAATACATGAATCGCGTCTATGTAACGCAGATTGGACATTACCCTCGACTCGTATAGATCACCTCACCGTGTGTTATAGATCTACTACATTTTCTTGAATCTCTTTCTCCCCCCCCCCCTCACACCCCAGCGTCACACCCATAAACCACACAAGTTTGATACTATTTGATACAAAAAAAGCTCATGGGATAAACCACGCCATTTCCAACAAAGTTCAAAGTTCATTTTCATCGAAGTGCGATTACAAAAGCCTTTATGTGTGTTAATGTGTATTGAGAATCCGCATCAGCCTATTTATCTAGCCATTGTAAATTGAGTGATTCTGTAAAAATCAAACCCTATATATATATATATATATATATATATATATATATATATATATATATATATATGGTCTATTTATAATGTGTGTGTGCTCTTAACCATATCCCCTGCCCCTTACCCCACCTAACTGATCTCTATGCCGGACGCCCGTGGTCAAAAGTTTCTTTGCACTTGAACTCACGTACCTTGTGTTGCAATGATACGATATCTCACATTGCTGTTTCGATTGATGCCCTCGCTTCAACTCACCAATTTGTTGTAAAAGTCTTCAGTTCGTTACTGAAGTATTGCAACAGTTAATTGCCCCCCGTCATCGATTTGAATACAGACACGGATTTAGTCCCAGTTCATCGAGTATTAATTCTAGGTAGTTCAAGTAGTTCTGATTGATCTGTTAATTTACACGACTTGGTTCATTTGTCGTACCTTTCTTGCGAAATCAACTAGCAAGGTACGCTACCAGTTACCACGCACCGAAATCTGAGTTATAGACGAACCATGAACCTAACCTTAACTTAATAAAGTAAAAAAAAAGTTAAGTTCCCTTTCAAGCCTGACGGTCTATACGGCAAATGAAGTAGAGTTCACTTGTTTCTGTGACCTCGGCATATGAAGAGTTAGTGTGGTCAGCACCATGCCCAGCCGCCTTTAATATTATTAACATGAGTTAGGTACCCATCAGAGTTGGGTGGACTCAGGGACGGTCTACTGACTTAAACCCGTATTCGAACTCGAGACTTACGGGTTAGCAGTCCAGCTCTCTACCGCTAGACCACACCTTAACTTAAACCGAAGCTGAAACCCTAACCGGATCACAAGTATAGTTAACGGCGATACTCGTTACACAAGTATGTTTGTACGGTTAATGAAAAATAACCGACATCTATCCAAACCCCTTACTATATTGATCCTGGGTCTACCAGTGGTATTTCACCCACAAGTAAAACAAGACTTTCCTGGTCAACAGAGTGACCGGTCCCAATCGGTAGGCAAACAAATTAGCCACTTGTGGCCATACGTATTGACCACATTGTTGACCTTTAATTAATTAATTCGTCCATACCCCACAACGCGATCTGAATACGGTGTTTAGTTCAGCTGGCCCTTGGCAGGTATGTGTATAGGGCGCTATGGGCTGTATTCAGTGTTAGCCATTCATGGTTTTCTTCAGGGGTTCTTATGTTAACCTTCAGGGGTTCTCGCGTTTTCTTTCAGAGGTTAACATGTTTTCAATAAGGGTGTTTCATAATTTCATTCATGGGCTCTCATGTTTTCATTAAGGCGTTTCTGGTCTTTTCATTCAGTTCTCATGTTTATTTTCAGAGGTTCTCGTGTTTTCCATTAGGGTTTGCCAAAATTTCGTTCAGAGGTTCTCGTGTTTTCCTTTAGGGGCTCTCGTGTTTTAATTAAGTAGTTCTGGTGTTTTCATTCAGTTCTCATGTTTATTTTCAGAGGTTCTCATGTTTTCCATTAGGGTTTGTCATAATTTCGTTTAGGGGCTCTGATGTTTTCCGTTAGGGGTTCACGTTTTTTTCCCATTTAGAATTCTCATAGCTTCTTTCAGTGGTTCTCAAATTTTACCGCATACGTTCAATTAGGTGAGGGTAGAGGAGGTGGTAGCAGTGAGGCAATCGATTTAAAAACACAACCGTGTTTCGATCCAGCGAACCTTTGAGCCTTCCGTCTCTAGACCGACGTCTTTAATGGGATGTGAAGCCCTGTTTATTGATTAACCATATTTGTTTTGTTGTAGGATTCAACTGACGATATCTCAATCCATACAAACTTATACACAATCTCATCTAATCTGTATATATATATATATATATATATATATATATATATATATATATATATATATATATATATATATATATATATATATATATATATATATATATATATATATATATATACATACATACATAATGTATATACAGGTATGTATAGTGTCAGATATTGTGTGTGTCGGGCAAGTTGACATTGGCCCAGCTATACAAAAGCTCTGACGTGCAAAGGAAACAGCTGACTTTGATAGCCATCTAAAAGCGACGTTGTATCGCAGACGAAATCTTAATGTCGCCCCGCCACGGTGTAATAGTCCCTGCCCTCCCCTCTCTAATGGGTGGCCCCGGGGGTTTCGATTCGAACATGGCAGATGACATATTCAACCACCGCCCGCGTTAGTAATGGGTTTCTGTCCAGGCTATGTCGCCTTGTTTTGTATGTAAAGATATACGGAATTATTTATAGAAGAAGAACCTTGATACTATATAAGCCCTATTTAGTCGAGTGGTAAAGTATTGAAAAGTCATAAAAGTATTGATTTGCGTATATTAGCATTTATAATAGTGTGATGCTCGAGTACTTCGTGACTATAGAATAGGCTTGTAAATAACAATAAACAAACAAACGAAGCGTATATGTGTTAATCGTCCAAGTTTTCTTAAAAGCAATAGTAGGTTACACATCTTGGAGAAATCTACACCTAAGAAGGTGACACATAAAATATTTAAAAAAAAACATAAAGCTGGCATAATTTATAGACATTGAGTTATATTCACATATACGGGTAACATAAAGAATGTCATTTACGTTATGTAGACATATATAGGATACAAAGATGTACACAAAATTATCCCATTCACATATACGGATACCGTAAACTTATACAGGAAATTAAGCTGTACACGAAAATAGGTGACACACGGTATAAAAAAAGTTAACTATACACAGATTATACACATAAACATGTAACATACATATGTATTAAAAGAAAAGTTATACAAACATACAGGTAACATAATGGTGTACAAGAAGTTGATCCATTCACACGTACAGGTAAACTTAGATTTTACACAAATTTGACGCTGTACACACATCGAGGTAATCTACTTATACTAAAAGTTACACTATACATACACATCCAGGTATTGTTAAAGCATACAAAACATTACACTATTCACATACATACAGTAACATAAGGTATACACAACATTTCAATAAACATACATACAGGTAACAGAAGGTTTTTAAAAAGTTACAATATACATTCAAATGAAGGTAAAATAAGGTTTCCAAAATACAAAAAGGAACACTATACGCATACATACAGGTAAAATAAGGTACACAAAAATTTTACTATACATACATACATGTAACAGAAGGTATACACAACATTTTACTATACAAACATACAGGTAACAGAAGGTATACAAAACATTTCACTTTACATACATACAGGTAACAGAAGGTATACAAAACATTTCACTATACATACATACAGGTAAAATAAGGTTTACAAAAAATTGCTCTATAGATACATACAGGTAACATAAGGTATACAAACTACAAAAAGCTACACGATACATACACGTAATTTAAGAAAAATGTCCCTATCTCTGTATGCTAACATACACCTGAAGATACACGTAATTTAAGAAACATGTCCCTATCTCTGTATGCTAACATACACCTGCAGATACACGTAATTTAAGAAAAACGTCCCTATCTCTGTATGCTAACATACACCTGCAGATCCACGTAATGTAAGAAAAATGTCCCTATCTCTGTATGCTAACATACACCTGCAGATACACGTAATGTAAGAAACATGTCCCTATCTCTGTATGCTAACATACACCTGCAGATCCACGTAATGTAAGAAACATGTCCCTATCTCTGTATGCTAACATACACCTGAAGATACACGTAATTTAAGAAAAATGTCCCTATCTCTGTATGCTAACATACACCTGCAGTGTGTGATTGACTGGTCTAGCCCCGAGCATTCGATCCTTTACCGCATTCATTTGGTTGGTGCATTTGGGTTAGGCTAAAACTAACAGGTTATACCTTATTACTGCCTCGGCTAATGAGCAGGCATGTCCTTTATATGGGTTTCTACAACAACAAATGTCATTGAAATGTGTCAAGATTTCCTGTGTTATATTCAGGTTTTTTCTTTTAACGAACAGGGTTTCCTTTTAATGGTTGTTGTATGTGGGTTAAGCTATAGCATCTAGCCCGAATGACGAGGCGTATGTCTGAGTGCCCGCCAAATCTGGATTTGAACCCAATACAACTACATCACCACGGTGGCGAGGTTCTATACTACTTTAGTCTGCTTTCATTGTCAAATCACATAAGGGAATGTGCTATCACGTATATATATATACACAGTGATTTTAATTGTTAGCTCTCAATTATATATATATATATATATATATATATATATATATATATATATATATATATATATATATATATATATATATTAGTTAGTTTCCCCAATTACTCTCTTCATTAACTGCATTCTTATCCCGCACACAATAACATCCCATCACCGAAACGTCGTCTTTTTTTGTTTGCGCCCTCGCTCTGGCCACGACACAGACGAAGTGCGTGTATGTAGAAATGTGACGTTTTAATGGATACGGTTGCGCAGGAATAGCCAACGGCCGTAGGCAAACAATAGGTTCGGGACGTCAACACGACGCGGACTCGTTTCGGGAGGCTCGTGACGTCACAGACCGACTTTTTATTCAGATCCCGCTGCTTGAGTAAGTGGAGACGTTTGTAGGCCTGCTTCATGAACAGTGTATCTTCCAGGCATATCCCCCCCCCCTCCGAAGATGATGTAGAAGATAGCCTACTCATGTTGTGTAGTTATTTAGCCACTACTAGTGGACACACTGACCTAATGTCGTGTCCATCCCCGGGCATTAGTTCCTACTGGCTGGCAATAACCCAGAGCATCGTTCATATGTGGTACATATAACAGTCGGCCAACATATAACATTGTACAAATGGTACATACAATAGTCGGTCAACATTAAAACTTTGTACAAATGGTACATACAATTGTCAGACTTAGTCGCTTCACATAGAACTTTGTACAAATGGTACATACAATAGTCGGCCAACATATAACATTGTACCAATGGTACATACAATAGTCATGGATCATTGTACATATGGTACATACAAATTGTATTTTAAATTGTACCATTTAAAATTAAAACGTCTACTTTTATTCTTCAGTTGATGAATATCTTAGGTCTATACATCACCTTCATTTTTATTTTCTTCGGTGATTTAAACATACAATCAAGCTTTCATACTTTGTTCATTGTCTACTTAATCAAAGTATTAGTCTAAAAAAAATATCACATTCTATTAAACTCTCACACAAAGATATTTTAAGCCCTCTTATTCACACCCGCCCTCTGAATCTAATCCATTGCTAAAGTTCTTTATATTTTTTTTCCAATCCATTTTAATTAAAACGAAGTAATGCAGTATCTAAAATAAGTCTTTATCGCGAGACTAATAAAAAGGCGCGTATTTTTTTTTTCAATTATGTATTCTTTTTTTTTTAAAACACCGGATGTACAAACAAGAGAAAGGGTAATTAACTCTCGCGACATTAAGTGCGAATCCGGCCATCACGTAATGAAGAAATTCGACCCGCCGAGGTTCGCTCCCCTGTCGTCCACCCTCTTTTGTCACCAGGCGTAAATCCCTCGCCCGTATTCGCTATGTGGTGGTGTTTTGTGGATGGGCGTCCGTTGTTTTCATATCAGCTGGATCAGACGCCCCCCCCCCCTCACCCACTGCTCGATACTTGATTCAAGACATGTGCGTGGGTACGTGAGTGCACTTCCGGTTTTAAAAAAAAAAGTAATGGCGGTAAAAGATGATGTGGGTGTGTATGGGGAGAGGGGGATGTGGGGGGGGGGGGGGGGGTTGAGTGAAAAGACGTTATTAAGGTATAAAGAATAGGGGGGGGGGGAAGTGTGTGTGTGTGTGTGTGTGTGTGTGGGTGGGTGGGGGGGGGGGGGGTTGCAAACAGAGACAAGCTGACGTCCCAACGCGTGACTTCTTACACATTAGTTTATAAATCAACTTCCTGTCGCGCCGCGCATTCGCGAGCTGTTACCGCCGGATAATTATTCGATTTTTTTTTTGTTTCGGCCGATAGAAAGAAAATGTCTCCCACTAAACAATGGCGCTCAGGGAATACGGCCTGCGTCAGTCCCCAGAGCCACCCGGAATACGGTTAGCGTCAGTCCCTAGGGCCGATCCGATATGGTCGATTTCTTTCTCCCTCAGTTAACGGAAAGTAAATGTATGTGCATGCGACCCTTACCAGATATTGTATTTCACATATTTGCAATACACTGGTCTCGATGTCCACCCTTCCATTGACATATATATATATATATATATATATATATATATATATATATATATATATATATATATATATATATATATATATATATATATATATATATATATATATATATATATATATATATAAACCTTATTAATTATTTGTTAATTATTTGTACAGCGCGTGTACATTTTCTATATTTTTTTAAGCCCCCCCCCCCCCCCCCCACATTTCCAGTTACCATACTGAAGCTTATATTCTTCGAATGAGAGATTATAATTTTTAAAGTTGGAGATTATAACCTTCATATCCCAGTTCCGTGAGTTTGATTTTTTTGTGTGTTTTCTCTACCCGATTAGTTAAACGTAAACATGATTTTATTAATAAAAGACTTTTTTTTTTGCGCACGAACGGGAAAACACGTAATGTGATTGTGAGAGCACCGTTGAGCACAGGGGACTGACGTAGCAAAGCTGCAAATAAAGATGCGGGTTTCTCCGTTTATATTTTTGGCTGGAGCCTCGAGACAATAGCGACGGCTCCTTTGTCATTCAATTGTAAAATGACGTTGACGCAAGATTAAAGCTGATGGAGTCGCTTGTTTGTCTGATGCTGGTATTTTACTGGGTGAATTAAATGATGGTGAGGTTTTTACAGTGGCCCGTGGGGAGGGGGGAAGGGTGGGTGGGCATCAGGGATTCGTAAATGCTCTTATAGGGTAAAATTTAGAACAAAAGATTTTCGTTACGGATGTGGTAATTAATTCAAGGTTAATTATATTTAAAAAAATAAACCGGACTTAGCTTAGTGACTGATGGGTAGGGGTGGTCGTGAACTCAATAACTAACCCGGAAGTCACGAGTTCGGATCCCTGGATTTAGCCTTTGGGTACGCCCGTCTTTAATAGACATCTAAGGGTGAGTTAAGTAGGGAAGGGTACACTGACCATAATGAATGCGAAGGTCAGAGCAATATGTAAACTCTGCTTCACCTGCTGTATCTCTTCTAAACATCGGATTATTATTTCAGTTTGGTTGCCCACTCTCACGGCCGGCACACGATAAGTTCCGGTCAGTTAATCTCTGTAACGTGAACTGTTAACAGCTGGATCCTTTCACTCCCGTTGGTCATCTATGTCGGTGGTCACTTAACGCTGGGCAGTGAACGCATGTTAACGTAGCCGAGCCACAGCTGGTCATTTAAAGTTGGTCAGTGAACGCCGGACACTTTCAGCCGGTGAACCTAAAGTCGGACACCGGTCATTGTCAAATAAGTGTTTGGTATGCAAATTAGATCTATTATTCAAGTACGAATAAAACAAGTTAAAATACTAAATAAAAAAAAAATATAAAAAAACACAGGCCCATATACACCCCACTCAAGGAAAAACTATATGGGGTACCCACGGATCTGGAGACCACAGTCCAGTTCATACACGAAGTTGAACTTGTTGTTTAAATTCCCCAACATAAACTAAATTAAGAACGCAGAAGAAGAAGAAGAAGAAAAAAAATTATAATGCAGCTACCATTTAATAGTTTTTTTTTCTAGGACTAATTATTTTTAATTACTTAATTAATCTTTTATGACTAAATTAATCTTCGGATAATCGCGCCAACCATTGTCGTGAGAAGACCGACAATTTTTTTTTCACACACGACTAATCATGTTACCTTCAACAACGATCCTTCTTTTGCGTCATCGAATTCGGAGCTTTTCAAATCCACACTCAAAGAACGAATCCGATACGTTTTTAAGTGCATTCTATGATCGGATCGATATTGTTAGCATAATCGATTCGAAATTTGAGATGTTTCGAGAAAACGATTCCATTTCTCGCGGGAGAGGTTAAAGGTTAGTGAATCCAAAAATTGACCGAGAAAAACTCTCCGATTTATTTGCTTTATTTTTCGTCCTTCCACTCTTGTCGCTGTTATTTCTGGTGCTCCGGTTTTACAGATTCTTGAACTTAACCGAGAAACACAACAAAGAAAAGTTCAAGAAGATTGTAAAAAAAATTAACATAGCGAAAGGCACAAGTTTAATTTAATATATAGAATGCATTTTTTTAAAAAAGATTTGTGACAATATAGGGGGGGGGGGGGGATATAGAAATCGGCATACAACCAAGACCTCATTTATGAATTAACTTAAAACCCATATTAATCCAAAGGATAACTGGTGGTCTAGTTTAATATATAGAATGTAGTTGTTGTTTTTTGAAGATTTGTGACAATGTAGAGGGGGGGGGGGATATAAAAATCGGCATACAACCAAGACCTCATTTATGAATTAACTTTAAACCCACATTAATCGAAAGGATAACGGGTGGTCTAGTTTAATACATAGAATGCTAGTTATTTTAATACTAGGCATGCTGCCCAGCTTCGCTTAGGCTTTCGAAAACATTGAGAATTTGAATGCTTAATTAATTCGCCCATATAATTATAAGGCGCCGGTCAGTCGAGGTCAGTTTTGACCCCCTCATCGTAGACTTTTCGGCCAACCGGCCCCCGTGTTCTGTCGCCCCAAGGCAAGATCCTGCCAAATTTGAAGCGCCTGCGGCGCCGGGAAGTGCCCTATCGGGCACCCGACAACTTAGCTTTATAGATCATCTAGATCTAGATCTAGAATTTCTAGATCTAGATGATCTAGAACATCTAGATCTAGATCAATATCTAGATCTAGAATCTCTAGATCTAGAATCCAAATAGATAAAAACAATTTTTTAAAGTTAAGGCCGAGAAAATCGTGTTGTATACATTTCATAGCGTACATAGATCTAGCTCTAAATCATATTTGAATGAAATAGTTCATTTTTTAAAATTCTAAACTCGGAAGATGACGTCATCAGTTTCGTGCTCTTGTTTTAGTGTTTTAGTGTAAACAATAAGCGACGTCATTGATAAATGTGTTCTTGTCCCAAGTTTATACACTTTTCCGGTTGCATAAATAATACTGTTTCTCTATATTCGAATATGCCTTTATTTTTTATTTTTCTTCTTTAAATAAAATTGTGGTTATACATTTAAAACATCTAACATATTATTTCAACAAAAGTCCGTAAAAAGTTCTTCATATATCGCTGCCGATTCTGACGTGATGTCCGGCGAAAATATTTTGCGGACGGACAGAGAGAGAGAGAGAGAGATGTGCGAACGTGGGGTTTTATATATTAGGATATTTTAAGTTCAAGACGACCAAAGTTTATCAACACCATCTCACTTTCTCCTTCAACTCCTATTAACAATCTACCACATTCGCCATGTTAAATTCAACGAATCCACCACCGTTCAGTGCGGATAAGTAACAAGGTCAATTACCGATTTAAAAAAAATCGGTTCGTTCCCCGGTCCCCGCATTGTTTCCGTGTTGGGCTGATTAAATACCAAGTTTCAGATTGCTCTGATGAAAGACATGACATCATACTTCGATTTGCCCGTCTGTTGCGTAATTTCTTTTCCGCATCACTGCCATTAAAAAAACAGAGGCTTTGATCAGCCCTCAGAATGGCCCGGGTTAATTAAATTTTCTCTAATTAAAGGTGAAGAGTGATAAGTGGGTGAGGGGTAGGGGGGTTGATCAGAGATTGGGGTCAAGCACGGACGTCCAGGACAGCACTCGTCAACGATTCAGAGAACTTGATACAGCGCCACAAATTTTAAATAATCAATCAAAACATCTCTCAAATATCAACAAAAAGTGAAAATAAAGGGAGGTAATTTTTTAAATTTTATTTCTTAAAAGGGGAAGCTATTAGGCGAAAATAAAGAATTAAAAAAAATAACATTAAATTTGCCGTAATATTGTTAAACTACGTTAAGAATAATTTTAGAAAATGAATTTTTTTTATAGAAATTGTTATCGCAAATGTACAGGGTTAAATAATGATTGGTTTGACCGCTTGTTTGCTGCGTAGAGATAATTGTGTAATCTTCGTCGGGGGTGGTGATTACCAGAAAATCTACTGCACTGTAATTGCTGGGGTGTAATTTGTTTTCCATCGATTACATCGTCATTACCGGTAACGGCACTGTAAAGTAATTGGAGGTGAACGGAATTTTTTTTGTTTCCAATGATTATTTTCTTTTTCCTGCTAATGCTATGTTTAAAGTTTAAAGCTAAGGATACATGAAAAATGAGTCGGGATTGAACATAAATTTTAATTTGTTGAACGAGAAGCTGATTGGGGGGGGGGGGAAGATGTGTTTGTGTGTGTGTGTGTATGTGTGTGTGTGTGTATGTATTGTATGTATGGTGATCCAGTAAAGGTGTGATTGTTGGTGACAGCAAAGTGGTGTGATTGTGAATGATTGTTGGTGACACAGTGGTTTGCTGGTGATGACAAGGTTTGTTGGTGACGACAGGGTTTGTTGGTGACGCCAGGGTTTGTTGGTGACGTCAGTGTTTGTTGGTGACGTCAGTGTTTGTTGGTGACGCCAGGGTTTGTTGGTGATGACAGGGTTTGTTGGTGACGCCAGGGTTTGTTGGTGATGACAGGGTTTGTTGGTGACACAGTGGTTTGTTGGTGATGACAGGGTTTGTTGGTGACACAGTGGTTTGTTGGTGACACAGTGGTTTGTTGGTGACACCGCGGTTTGTAGATGACTGTTAGGTTGATAGCGGATTTCGGAGACCCAAAGTCAAGGAAGTGAATTTTCACGTCATTAAAACCACACACACCTGTAAGTGACGACCACACATACCTGTAGTATCTACCACACACTACTCTAGTGGCGACCATACACTCCTAATGTAACAACCACACACCCCTGTATTGACTAACACACACTCCAAGTGACGACCACAGACAACGGTAGTAACAAAAACACACACCTATAGTTACAACCACACACACCTGAAGTGCAACCACACACTCCTCTAGTGACGACCACACACACCGGTAGTATCTACCACACACTCATGTATTGACAACCACACACCCCTCTAGTGACGAACACACACTCATGTATAGAAAACCACACACTCCTGTCACAAATACCCACACACTCTGGCATTGGCTGTAATGTGGGCCATGAAGGTGGGTCAATGTCTCCCATCACAAATCAAAACGAGGCTAAAGTAGAAAAAAAAAACCAATGCCACTGACACGAATGACATCATCCCTAGGTCAGGTCAATACGAATTATTCTTGCTTACTTTCCTCTTCGATTTCACGTCACTTGTCACACTGTCAACAAAAGTATGACCTAATACTCTTTAACCCAACAGCGTTCTTTCTTCTTTTTCTTTTGTTTTCAGCCTGGGGGAAAAGTATAATAGACTTATGTTTTACCAAGAGTAAAGTAATCACAGCTAGACGATTGCGTGTTCTCTTTTCACGCGAACGCTCCGTGTTCGAAACTCATTGACTATGACTAATTTTTTAAAACTTTTTTTTTGGTGGGAAACAGTTATGTAAAAAACTCATGTAATTCTGAAGAATCTAATTATACGAGAGTCTAAATCAATGCAGAGGCAATGTACATTTATGTCTAGGCATTCGCCTTTAAGACATGTACACATTTGATATAGCACATCGTTTACATGCAAATTAATTTTTTAAATTAAAATAAAATAAAACGTAAACTCTACTTTACCTGCTATATTCTCTTTAAGATTTATCTTTATTTTTTAAAATAAAATAAAAAAAGACCCATTCTATAAATGACTCAAGTAACTTAGTAAAACTGTTTACATTGACCTGATACGATCTGAAGTACGATCACATAGTACACAAAATCATACGTATATTCACATTGAATGAAGACCCCCACACCCCCCCCCCCCCCCAGTTTCTGCTCCGAGACGGCGACTGTGAATTGCTGTAGGCTGTGAATCTAAGACATGATTCAACAACATCGTTTCTGTGTCTATATCTACTACCTTCACATACAGAGTTTCTTCCAGGCATCTCTTCGGGTGGGGGGAGGGGGGGGGGGGGGGCTTTGCCCCTCCCCGAACGAAATGAAATTTGTATAATTTATATAGAAAATATATACTTTTAACAGTGTCCCCCCCCCCCCCCGAAGAAAGTCCACCGCCCCCCCCCCCGCCCCGCCCCCCCCCCCCCTCGAAAATTGCACAAGTGCCCCCCCCCCCCCCGGAGAAAAAAGTCTGGAAGAAACACTGTTCTACGATTCCAATTGCAAAATAAAATAAAATGAAGAATAACAAACAAAAATAAACAAACAACAACAAACAAACAAACAAAAATCTTATTATATCATATTCGTGAAAGGAGAAAAAAAAAATAGAAACTATCATCAGGAAAAGAAATCCCTATTGTTATTAAAAGCAAAACCGCGACGCCCTGATATTGTTACGACCTGGGAAAAAATAATATCATTTTTATTGGCGTGGGGGAAATTACATGCGTATTCGCGCATGCGCACTCGCCTCGTCATGAGCTCATAATCTGAGCTTTTAACCCGCGAGGTGAGGGAGAAGTATCGAGTTCTGGTGACTCAAATATTTAAAAAGGTTTACCTCAAAGTATGTCGCTCACACCCACCCCGCCCCTGTCTCCCGTCATGTGCCCCCTCCCCCCCCTCCCCCCAAACAGGAAGATAACTATTATAGTCGTGTGCTGTTCCAGCCGTTGAACACTACCCCCAACATCCACAGTAGTAATTATTTTTTTAAATGACAAAATACTTAGACTTTAATCATGCATCGGAATTTGAGAAGAAAAAAAATGACTGGAATTTTCAACACAAAGAAGTTCTGGAATTTTTTTTTTCCTTATCTAAAAGACTCGGTTAACAATGCCAATAATTATGTAATCGCAAAAAAAAATCGATCTTCAATGCCATGTTTTTCCTTTGAGAGGGAATGCGCAAAAGAATATACGAAAAAAAAAATGCCAACATAAAATAAAAAGGGCAATTCAGAGCACAATTATCAATGACGTCATCTGGTGGAACGACTGCGAATTTATTTTTAAACCGCGCCGTGGTTGTTTTCTGATGAAGGGATTTCCTCCCCTTTGTCTGACGCGGATGACGTCATAAGGAAAACCACGGCGTCCCAAATAAAAATAAATAAAAAATAAACAAAACAAAAAACCAAAACAAACAAATAGGACGGGGCCGAGTTGTATAAATCAATACGTAATAACCACTGATCACCGCGTATGACATTTGAAAGACGACGGACGAAGCAGCGATGATGCTTGTTAAAGATGGCTCTTAGCTTTGGTTGAGGGGTTTGTTTTCTAGAACAAGTTTACGACAGGGTGGGGGAGGGGCGGGGGGTGGGGGGGAGAGAAAAACGGTGGGGTTTGTTGGGTAGGGAAACCCTACGTTGGTTTAGCCGACCCGTTAAGAGTGATTATACTATAGTATGTGAACGGTTGTTTTTTAACTTAAAAGAGCATCTTTTTAAAACTAGGTAATTCATTTGATATTCTTCTTAGAAATCGAAAACTGTACACATAAGTAGCCTATACTGATGGTGTTGGGTTGGAGTTTTATTTCTACTTGAGAGATTGATTTACACATGGAAAATAAGCGTATATCGAGGACACATATTTAAAGGACTAATTTTTATTTTACTAGAGTAGGTTTCACCTCATGTTTAAGTACCGATGTGAGAATCATTTATGTGTTTGCTGTGGCATCATTAGTTAGTCAGAGTGGCAAAAGATCGAGAAGATTTGACAAAGGTCCTATGCTCAGCCAGGAACGAAAGGTAAACAATTATGGTGCTGATGATATGTAAGGCAGGGAGAGTGATTTTTGGACAGACACTCACCCGTATCCCATCTTCCCCCATAGTTACGTTATAAACAATTGCAGACTGATTAAATAGAGAAATCTGACATAGAGAACAATCCAACATATAGAACAATCTGACATAGAGAACAATCTGACATATAGAACAATCCCACCTATAGAACAATCCTACCAATAGAACAATCCCACATATAGAACAATCTCACCAATAGAACAATCTCACCAATAGAACAATCTCACCAATAGAACAATCCCACCAATAGAACAATCCCACCAATAGAACAATCCCACCTATAGAACAATCCCACATATAGAACAATCTCTCATATAGAACAATCTCTCCTATAGAACAATCTCTCATATAGAACAGTCTCTCCTATAGAACAATCTCTCATATAGAACAGTCTCTCCTATAGAACAATCTCTCATATAGAACAATCTCTCCTATAGAACAATCTCTCATATAGCAGTCTCTCCTATAGAACAATCTCTCATATAGAACAATCTCTCCTATAGAACAATCTCTCATATAGAACAATCTCTCCAATAAAACAATCTCTCCTATAGAACAATCTCACAGTATTATTAAATCCACCGTCACTTTTAAATTAATTACAACTGAACACCTCCAGTAGTGACGCCACTGAAGGTTACAGCTGGATTAAAAACAAACTGACTTTTAAACGTTTTTTTTTTTTAAATATTACTACTTGGCATGTCAAGGAGACCTAACCTAGAGCAGATAAGAACTATTTTGCTGGCGCAGGCAGATTTTGAAGGCGACAAACATAAAAATTAATCCGCAGGAAACCTTTAGCAATCCCAAAATACATTTTAAATACCATGCTAATAAACAATTACTCATTGATTCGCTTTGTTTCGTTATCCTGAAATTTGTTTTTTAAAAAAATCTATGTTTTTAAAATACCGAACGTGATATGAATGACATTTCAAAAATTGTACCCCCTCCCCCTCCACCATTCCTCCAGAGAATTCGTGCTTTGAATGAAATCATAATTCCGTGATTTTAATTGGCTGCTTATTTTAGGTTTTGATTTACATGTTTTTTCATTGGCCGAGGGAGTTGTCTGCACTTAAAATAAACCATCGTCTGGAATGTCGTAATCCCCATACAGCGGAGAAACAGAACTATGGTGAATCTGATTGTGAAATAAGTTGTTTTTCATGTTAGATGCTGAATATATTTTGTTTTTTGTTGACTTGGGGTAGTGGGTGGGGCAGGATGTGGTGATGGGGTGGAGAGGACTTTACAAGATAGCGCACACATGTTGTTGAAAGGGAGGTTCAAATGTTTATGAAAATTCTTGACGGATAAATTGTATGCATATTATTTTTTACTGGTATGTCTTGAGAGTGGATAAGTGGGGGCGGGGGGGGGGGGGGGGTTCGGGGTGGGGGAATGTAACACCTTAAAAAAAATATTTAAAAAAAATTATTTAGAAAATGTACACTTTACACTTTAACAAGTTTCCCTCTTTCCCAAAGAAAATATCTGAAAGCAATACTACATGTACTACCAGGGTAAAAGAAATACTATGTTCGATTTGTCTGATAGTTTCTTTATTATTTTTTTTTTTACCTCGACTTATAACGGGGTTGTGTAGTTAGGTCTGATACCTACAGGGTTAGCAAGAAGTGAGCGTTACCTCCATCAGAGTAATTGTGTGGTCAGTTTTTTGCCCAGCTCTGATGGGCAACTGACTCACATTAGAGAGAGAGAGAGAGAGTTAGGATGGCTAAGCATTTCACTGACCACACTATCCCTTCATAGGTGATCTATCCTATTCTTCACACGTGAACTCTACTTCATCTGCCCCATCAACCGCTTGGTCTGAAACTGTAATTTTACTTCACCTAGCAGATGAACTGTCAGGTCAGAAAGTGTGAAATCCGCGACTACAATCAGGGATATGCGTACTGAAGGACTTCCCACGAACTCTAGCCACTAAACCAAACCCGTCATAGCTCTACCACCCGATCTTACCACCCGGAAGATTTGTTGCAATCGGTTTTTATCGATACTTATTTTTATTATACATTTTACGGTATAAGGGAATGAAAGTTATGATTAAAAATACACTAAATATTTTTAACACAATATATCCAACTAAAACTAAAAACTAAATGGTTTACAAAACTTGTCTTTCTCTGGGAATCCCCGCTGAAAGATTCCGATATACAGGGGAGATCATTCAGATACATTAGAGTTGTTTCCCCTGGGTAGAAGACTCGCTATAAACAAGGGGAGCAACTATCGAATAAAGATTGACAACCCAGAGTAACCCCTCAGGGACGCCGTCCACCAGTGCAAGTGGTCATCGCTGTCCGGACTGTCTGGACATCAAAGCCCAGGGCCACGCCCCGTGTTTATTAATTTCCTGTGTGTCTTTTATAGTTGTCACGAGAGTAGATTTTTTTTCTGTTTTGATGTTTTTTTCTTCATGAGTGCAACTTAGATGTGGTAATCATACACCAATAATAAGGAAGTTTCGATTGCATGCACAAATTGTCTGCACTTGAGTATTTGTGTCACTGTGCGTGATATATTATTATATATTTATAGGCCTATATATGTATATATATATATACATATACATATATATATATATACTAGCTGCATCCCGTGCTCCGCCACGGTAAATCTTTTTAAATGTACATTTTTGGAACAGAACAAAACGAACAAAAACACAACACAAACATAAACACAAACAAAACACAACCACAACACAACCACAACACAACCACAACACAACACAACAACACAACCACAACGCAACCACAACACAACCACAATACAAACAAAACACAACACAACCACAACACAACCACAACACAACCACAACACAAACAAAACACAACCACAACACAACCACAACACAACACAACCACAACACAACAACAACGCAACCACAACACAACCACAACACAAACACAACAAAAACACAACACAACCACAATACAACCTCAACACAACCACAACACAACCACAACACAACCACATCACAACCACAACACAACCACAACACAACCTCAATACAACCACAACACAACCACAACACAACCACAACACAACCACAACACAACCACAACACAACTACAACACAACCACAACACAACCACAGCCACAACATTAGAATCACCACCAAACAACACGCTTTTTTAGGCGTCCGCGCCCAAAGAGAGCCTTAATTTAAGTCACATAAATAGATCCTACTCCATAACTTACAATAAAACAATGCGATGCAAATAAATGTACGGCAAGTGGCGTTTACTTTTATGGTTCTAAGAAAACACATTGGTAATGTAATTAGAATCACCACCGAAAAACATGCTTTTTCCAGGCGTCCACGCCCAGAAAGAGCCTGTTCAGCATTCTCTATACTATAATCCTAAAATTTCACCATCTGTTAACACCGAAAAACAAAAACAAAAAATAGTGATTTTGAGAGATCATAGACTAATTAGAAAATAATATAAATAACCATAACATTTTTCTATTTTACTTATGAACCTTAACATATAATAATCAATGTGGAAGTAATAACAAAAATTAACTTAAATTATTGAGAGTGAGTTGAATATTAAAAAATAAAACACATTTTCCCATACGTCCGCGCTCAGAGAGAGCCTTTCCATTCTTCTCAAAAAGTCTAATTTCACCATCTGTTTTCATAACACCGAAAAACAAAAGCAAAAAGATAGTGATTTTTGAGAAATCATAGACTAATTAGAAAATAATAATAAATAATATTAATAATCTTAACATTTTTCTCTTTTAATTATGAACCTTAACATATAATAATCAATGCGGTAGTAATAAACAAAAAATTAACTTATAATGATATTGATGAGTTAAATATATTTTCAAATTACCTCCCTTGCAAAAAATTACCAAAAAAAAAGTTGAATTAATTAGTTTCTTTGACCTACTTTCATAAAAATATATCCATTTTTTCTAGGAATATAAACGAAAATGATATTTAACATTGATTTTTTAAATATGTTTTAGCCATGTGCGTGTATTTAATATTTTATTTAAGTTATGCAAAAGAGTAAACACAGTGGCATTTATAAAATAGCTCTATGCCTCTATATAAACAAACCCTACTCTATTACCTATAATAAGACACTGCGGTGCACTGAAAAGCACAGCATGGTGCGTAGTTTACTTTTATAGTCCCAAAATCTATAGCGATGACGGACGGAAGGACACGCTCAGCCCGATTATATTATAGATATATATATATATATATATATATATATATATATATATATATATATATATATATATATATATATATATATATATATATATATATATATATATATATATATATATATAGTTATTTAGGTTGATGTTGTAAGTCGTTATGTTCGATGACTTACTCAGCTGCCTCAAGTTGTTTCCCTTAATTTAACCAGTGATCATTATTTCCCATGTTGAGTCGTTCGTTGTAAACGGTGTTCGAAACGTGGAAATTTCCAGTTTAATGACGCATGTTCTAACTTAGACCACATTGTATTACACGTTCGATGATAGACAACTCTTTTGTTCAAACCCTTCCTTATTTTCCATTTGAATTGCCTGCCGATTCAATGGCCGAGTCACGTGATGCGATGCTGTGACTAGTAAATTACGTCATTTTGTTGCGAAATACGTAGACATTTAAAAAAATTTTTATGAATCTGGGGTTGATGGGAAACTGGAAGTTTTTTTTGTTTTGTGGTTAGGAAACTATGGAAGCATCACTTGTTATGAATCTAGTGGCTAGCATTACCATTACTTAATGTTAGTAATAACCTCCCTGTATGTTTAGAAAATAATGGATTCTGAATAATTTACTGTATTGTTATGAAACAAGTTGTTAGCCTCCCTTTGTTGTTTAGAATCTTGTTGTTCGGCTCCCTTAATATTTGGAACATAGATAATAGTCTCCTGTTTTTTAAAACGTAATCGCGCTGGTAGAATATCTTTACGAGGCATAGCTATTTGATCCCCCCCCCCCCCCCCCAACTTTAAAAAAAATCGAAACTATTTGTTGGCCTTCCTTTATGAGATGAAACAATTTGGTGGCCTCCCTTTATGAGATGAAACAATTTGGTGCCCCCCCCCCCCCCTTTATGAGATGAAACAATTAGGTGGCCTCGCTTTATGAGATGAAACAATTAGGTGGCCTTCCTTTGATGAGATGAAACAATTTGGTGGCCTCCCTTTGCTGGTGGCATCTCTGTATGTTGTATTGTCTCGCCCTGACGCACGCGACTTTAGCAAACACGTCATATCAAGTGTTTACCTTCATTTATTTACCTGATGCGGGTGTTAATTATGTGCAAGAATTAAAAACTGTATTTTACGACTCGCACTTTCCTTCCTCTAACTGCGTTAATTTATTTCAGGGAAATTTTCGTGTATCCATTTTAATAACGATGATTGTAATAACAAAAGCTAATTAATTTAGCTAGTGAATTAATGTGTTAACTGTTTATTTTAAAGTGAATAATAGCTGGCTGTTAGCTGTTGTTACGTTTTGTTCAAATTACTGCACGTTGGCTAGAGTTATCCCCCTGCCAAGAAAGATGGCAGTTTTTTTATGTTTTAGCTGGCTTCAAATGTCTTATTACAAATGAGTAATTTAAGGTAATGTGATTAGTCGTGAGTGTAGGGCACAGGTTCTGTACCTGTGATAGTCTGTAGGTCACAGGTTCTATACCTGTGATAGTCTGTAGGTCACAGGTTCTATACCTGTGATAGTCTGTTGGTCACAGGTTCTATACCTGTGATAGTCTGTTGGTCACAGGTTCTATACCTGTGATAGTCTGTAGGTCACAGGTTCTATACCCGTGATAGTCTGTAGGTCACAGGTTCTATACCTGTGATAGTGTGTAGGTCACAGGTTCTATACCTGTGATAGTCTGTAGGTCACAGGTTCTATACCCGTGATAGTCTGTAGGTCACAGGTTCTATACCTGTGATAGTCTGTAGGTCACAGGTTCTATACCTGTGATAGTCTGTAGGTCACAGGTTCTATACCCGTGATAGTCTGTAGGTCACAGGTTCTATACCTGTGATAGTCTGTAGGTCACAGGTACTGTACCTGTAGTTGATAGTCGTGTAGGTCAAAGGTTCTATACATTTGAATGATGAGTTCACCTAGCTTTACCTGTCATTGACATGAGGGTTGGGTAGAGACAGCTTGGTGAGTTGGAACCGACTTAATATCCTAGAGTTGTCTAATACAAATAACTCATGATTTTATTTTCCAGTTCGTGACCAAATAACACGGGGTAGCTGAAGTAGAGTCCATCTGTTTCAATGACATCGGCATTACGCCCAGAAGCTTTTGTTTTTTCTCTAACTTGAGTTAGGTACCCATCAGAGCTGGGTGGGCCCATGCTTCCTGGATCTGAGCTCGAGCTTTTTATTTTAATAAAAGGAAAGAGACCCCCCCCCCCTCTCTCTCTCACACACACACACATACACACACACAACCACCTGGTATACACTCGCTACTCCTGTATACCAATAGCACCACTTGGTAACAGCCTCTTTATATTTAACATCCAACGCCATTAAAAAAAATCTTTATTCTTAAAAGTTCGCGTGGAACTAAAACGTATGGGGCGTTGATGGAGCCGAGACGAGATGTAGTTTTTGGTTGTTATTGCAGCGTTTTGGCAGGAATTAAACACACCTGACAAAACCATAAACACATTCGGACTCATAAACACTCATTCAAGCTACAGAAAAAAAAAACCATACACTTCAATCGGCTAGTTATTTTTAGCAAGCGGTAAGCCCGCAGCTATTTTTAGCCATTAGAAATAATGCGCATCGTTGGATCGATAAAACGAGTCATGTCAGAATGTTACCAACACGAATTTAGACCAAGTTAAAACCAAACTATTTTTAAAGATAATGACTCGTTTGGTTTCAAGTTGCTCATTAGCGTATTATCTTCAAAAGATCAGTCATTAGTGATAGTCAGACTGGTCGCAGGTTTGGCGGGAAAGGGTCTAATTTCCCCCCTGATGCACGCGCGCCGCGATAAGGTCTAATTTCCTCTGATGCAATTCGCGGAAAGGTGGATATGTCTCACCTTTGTAAAGCAATGGGTACCCTTAGCCTCTTTGTTGGATGGTAATTGAGTATGGAAATGGTCTGACATTAGCGCATCGTGACGCGCTCACTAAAAAAAAAATGACTGAGAAAGATACAGCTATTGGCTAAAACAAATGGTACGTGGCGGAGTAGGTATGGAAGCCGGTGGTGTCATTTGTTACTTTAAAGTAAATTTAATTTCTCTTTCTTTAAAAACTACAACCTCCCTTTGTTCTACGTTGAAGGCGTTTTTAGAATAACTTGGTTTTGGGGTTGTCTCACCTACCTCCCCCCCTAACGAAATGAATTTATATAGAAAATATATACTTTTACCAGTGTCCGCCCCCATTCCCCCCCCCCCCCCCCCCCCGGAAAATTTACCCCCCCCCCCCCCACCTGAGAATATTAAGTGCCTCCCTCCGGAGAAAATAGTCTAGAAGAAACACTCATTGAATGGGTGTGGTCAGCAAAAAGTTGACCTGGGTCTAGGTCACTTTGCTCATCAAACACGTTGCTGCATGGTATCACACAATACAGCAGGCTGTGGTGTAGGGCTGGTCAGCTGGTCAGAACGATCACACGTCCGCCACAATGGTCAATGCGTGTAGGTATTGTTATCCTGTGTTAGGTAGCTATTCGACTTCACATTGAACATGAAATTTAGAGGAGGATGATAAAAAATGGTATCTGTGTTTTTAGAAGATTTAACGTGCGTTAGAAAATTGAAGTCGAATCGCATTGAATGGTAGTAGGAAGTCCACAGAGGGACGGCGTGGCCAAGCGGTGGAGCGCTAGACTGCTAGCCAAAAACGTCTGGAGATGGATCCCGGGCTTAGAACGTTACTGAGCCCATCCAGCTCTGATGGGTACCTAATTCACGTTAGGGAAAGAAAAGACAACTGGGCATAGTGCTGACCTTACTGTATGCCGGGGTAATTGAAACTGATACGCTCTACTTCATCTGCCAATGTGTCTTGGACACGAACGGAAAAAAAAGATGATGAGGGAGTCTACAGAAATGAAAATATAAAATACTGGAGTCAGAGTCGGCAAATTTTATAGCTGACTCCGCAGCTCTGATATCGATAACAAAAAAAAAGTTCATTAAAAAAAAAACAACTAAAATCAGCCACTTGTTCTTTGATTTCCGCCCTCGTTCTTTCTTTAGCTTCAACTCGTCAAACATTAACACAATGACACCACATCGGCTTGCCGCAGTGGACTAAAAGACTTGTGAACAGGTCACTAACATTGACCAACAACAAACTCACCATCACCATCCCCTCCCCCTCCTGCCCAGCCACAACACAAGGACCCACAAGGACCTGGTGTTAGTATTTAATCAACCACGTGATACAAATATTTCCACCACCAATGACAACGGACGTTGCTTGGTCGGAAAATAGCTTTGGGAAAATCCGATTTTAGTAATGGCGTTTTTCGTTTGTTTTGTTTGTGTTGTTTTTTTCTTCCTAAAAATAACCTTTTAAGAAAAACCGTCTACCTAAAAATAGATTTGGAATCAAATTACGTCGCACCATGTTTATCATAAAACAGTTCTGGAGTTGTTTTATTGATGACAAATCTCACAGACAACCTCAGGTCCAGTGGATCTTAAACTTTTTTAGAGGTACCGAACCCAACCAGTTTCATATGCGCATTCACCGAACCCTTAAAAGATCTATTGTCCGAACTGACAAAATCCAATCGTCAAATGTGTTGGGTGTGTGTCTTGACCTTCACCAAACCCCTTAGACTGACTCACCGAACCCATGGGGTTCGATCGAACTCAGGTTAAGATCCAGTGCTCTAGCCTCTAACCACAATGGTCTAGATCTAGATACTGTTCAGTTTTCGCAGAAACTCGACCAAGTTTGGTCTAACTGTACACACAACTATAGAACACCTGTGACCAATTTTTTTTAAAAATAACAGCTCGTGGCTATCTTTTTTTTTTCTCAAGGTTGATCGAACACAGGGGCTAAATATGTTGTGTGGCGGTCAAACTAAGATACATCATAGTTCATATCAGATAATGATTTTTTTCTTCATCCAGATTATTAGATTAGATAGCAGTTTTTTTTGTTGCTATTTTTATCCCCAGGTTTAGCAGTGAGTTTAAGCCAAGGTTAGGTGATTAAATTCTTGTAAACTCTGCTTTACCTATAAACTCTCTTTGTGGAGGGGGGGGGGGGGGGTCATTCTAGTGAAATGTTATTTGTGATTGAGCTTCAATCAGGATTGTGTGGTTTTAAATCACGTGAACTAATCTTCACCAATGAACATTCATCAGCGTTGAGGGTGATTTGAACTTCATGAGTTTTAACCGCCGTGTTCTTTATGGTGGGCTGGGGGAGAGTTAGGGCACGTCCATTGGACATAGGAGCCTTTGTTGTCGTACGTACTAGCTGAGTCAGCATGTTTGAACTAGCGCAACTATATTTCACACCGTCTTACTCGACTCCCAGACAGTGGCGGAACTGTCAGAAATGCCATCTCCAATTTTAAAAAAAAAGTATAACGTACAAACTATATTTGGGATCTTATTTTTCTGTTAATTTGTACTAGCCTGTTCCACCTCCGTTGTGGCTGTGTAGTAGATTCTACAGTTCTGTTGATTGGTTCGAGTCTGGAAGATCCAACTAGTTATTCTAGCTTTGATGGGAGTCGAAGAAATTGAAGTTTATATAATGCTACCCACATAACATAAGGCGACACACAGGACATATTGCTGACCACATAAGATAAGGCGACAGGAAATAGTGCTGACCACAATACTTGGTTCCACGCAACCACTCAGTAGTTTTGAACCTTCCGCGCAGTCATTTTGTAAAATACATATATCCTTGTATAAGACTTTTAGAACACCAAGCACACAAAATATAAGTTACACACTAGCTTTTACATCTAAGATGGAACATTGTCTCGTGGTAACCACACTATCCCTGTTATATATTCCGAGATCGGAAACATACATCAACTCTACTTCATCTGTCTTAAAGAGTACTCGACTTTATTATCCCACCTAAGACTGGAACCCACCACACAACACCACGAACAATCCTCCTCATCTCCCTACTCAACCAGGCCCGTACCGCTCCTATAAATCATCATTTGATCCAACCATTAACTATTCATAACCTAACATTTCCACGTAATTACTGCCTGACGCTGGGACCTCGTCGATAATCATTTTCTTGTAACCCCATACAATACTATCCCGTCATGCCTTCGTGACGAATCGCTTCAATGTTTGCCTGTTTGGCAATTGATTGCACTAGAAACACCAAAAAAAATCTGGGAGAAAATCTTGGCCAAAATTATGAATTGTACTTTAAGACAATTTTTTTTGGTGTTTACAATTCTAAAACGAATTTCAATTTTTTTTAGGTTTCAAATTTTTATTCTCCCATAAAAATCACAATAAAAAATATTCGTCCAAAGCGGTTTAAGTTTAAATCGATGTTGTGTTAAAAAAAAAATGTGGTTTGTGTTTGTTGTTTACTCACAGCGCCAGTGGGGATTTGAATTTGTATTAGCTCGACAGCCAAGTCTGGCCACAGTCGGCCCGTCAACAAAGAGCCTTGCGGGTCGTGTGCTAGTCCATTCACAAAGACTCGGCCAATGGGCTTTGGGCTTGCGATGGGTGGTTAAAAATAGAAATCTCACGTGACGTCGTCATGTTTACAAAAACAAAGCGTCTCCGTCGTCCAATGAAAGCTGGTTGTTTTAGTTTTCAACATGAAAGTTTATCATTGTGTGTCTCTGTGTGTTTGTATGGGCATTCACGTTTAAATTATATAAAAATTAAGCTACACCGATGTGACTATTCAGAATTACTTTGAATGTTCGTCAAGTTTGCAAAACAAAGCGTCTCCTTCGTCCAATGAAAACTGGTTTTTATAGCTGTCAACACTAAAGTTTATCATTATGTGTGTGTGTGTTTGTATGAGTATTCACTCTCTTATATTAAAATTAAACAACGCCCAAATGACTAAGGAGAATTACTTTGACCTTTCGATTTTCCACTGGTATTTTTTCTAGTGTGTGAGCTAGAGTCAGGGTTAGAGTAGTAGGTATGGTAAGAAACCTAAGGCTCTTAACCTGAAAGTCGAGTTCGGATCCCGGACTGGAGTCTGTAGGACGCCTTGAATTGACCAGGCTCAGATTGGGTACCTGACTCACGTTGGAGAAAATAAAGGCGTCTGGACATAGATCTGACAACCAGTGGCGTCACTTGGTGGGGTGTCCCTTTATGCGGTAACTGAGGGTGTCACAACGTCACCCTCCCATCCAAACATTTTACATAAGGAGTGTTTCTTTCAGACTTTTGTCTCCGGGTGGGGGGGGGGGCACTTGATATTTTCGGGGGGGGGGGCGGTAGACTTTTGTTCGGGGGAAGGGGGAGGCAGGGCCCCACCGAAGAGATGCCTGGAAGAAACTCTGTACATAAGCAGCTTGATTTTACCCGTTCCCTCTATTCTTGTATTAAGTTAACTGGATAAAATTGTTTTAGCAGTAAAGTTTACGATTTTCCGGATTTTGTGTCATCCGGAGCTGACCATATCCCCTGTATGGAGACGCTACTGCTGACCACATTATCCCTTCATATGTCGAGGTGGCAGAAACAGATGAACTCTACATTATAAACCCCCCGGGCTAGACAGTACATTCATACTTCAATGTTTAGAAATAGAGACTGGGTAAGCTTTGAGGCTGAGGTTAAAGTTAAAGCTAGATTAGGGCAACGATCTTAGAACAAACACGACATGACTTTAACATTATTTTTTTAATCTGATAAAATTACATGACAATGACTTGCAATTTAAAAAAATAATTAGAAAAAAAAAGTATGACCAAATTGATGGAGAAATAAAATCGTGAAAACCAGTTTGATATCAAATTATTCTCCCAGGCTTTGTTTGCTGAAAGGATAGACTTAAATCCATATTAAAGCTAAACCAATGCAGGGGATTTTCACCCTGAGCTTAATACCATCCATGTCACGATTTGCCGATAACGCCGCGGAATTTCCACCCATAACTCCAGCGGTTTAAATGAGTATTACAGCAGCTTTTGGTGAATGTCAACGGGAATTGTAGATTTAAAAAGGGGTTAGACAATATGTGACGAGATATGACGGGGGGTGGGGGTTGTGTTGTATGGTGGGGGGGAAGCATGATTCACGTATGTTGGTCTGGAAATTTAGTGATTGTGGTGGGATAGGGTAAGGGTGGGGATGATGGGGTTGTTTTGGTGGTGGGGATGGGGGTGGGGGATGATGGGGTTGTTCTTGTGGTGGGGATGAGGTGGGGATGATGGGGTTGTCCAGGTGGGGATGATGGGGTTGTCCATGGGGTGGGGATGGAGGTGGGGATGATGGGGTTGTCCAGGTGGGGATGATGGGGTTTGTCCAGGTGGGGATAATGGGGTTGTACAGGTGGGGATGATGGGGTTGTCCAGGTGGGGATAATGGGGTTGTACAGGTGGGGATAATGGGGTTGTACAGGTGGGGATAATGGGGTTGTACAGGTGGGGATAATGGGGTTGTACAGGTGGGGATAATGGGGTTGTCCAGGTGGGGATAATGGGGTTGTACAGGTGGGGATAATGGGGTTGTACAGGTGGGGATAATGGGGTTGTACAGGTGGGGATAATGGGGTTGTACAGGTGGGGATAATGGGGTTGTACAGGTGGGGATAATGGGGTTGTACAGGTGGGGATGATGGGGTTGTACAGGTGGGGATGATGGGGTTGTACAGGTGGGGATAATGGGGTTGTACAGGTGGGGATAATGGGGTTGTACAGGTGGGGATGATGGGGTTGTACAGGTGGGGATGATGGGGTTGTCCAGGGATGGAATGGTTGAGGGGACATATCTACGGGTGTAAGGACTTGTTGAATGACATAGCGGATTGTGGGTGGACATAGAGGATTGTGGGTGGACATAGAAGATTGTGTGTGGACATAGAGGATTGTGGTCGGAAAGTTTGTGTACTAAGGTTGGGGATAATCGGGTGGGGTTTACTGGGGTTTCTTGTGTAGAGCAGTCTGGATGGGAGGTAGGGGGGTGACTGGATGGGTAGGGTTGACCAGGGGTTGACCAGGGATGGAGATTATCTGTATATTTAAAGTCGACTATGTGGATGACCAGTGTTTATTGTTATTGGCTGTCATATGGATGTTGATAATTTTTGGTAGTAGTAGGGTGAGGCCGTGTCCTTGGTGGGTGGCGTGTGGAAACTAGGTGGGGAGTTGTTCAGGACGTCTGCAGCGTAAGGCCAGGTTCTAAAGTCTATCATTTCACCACGTGGTGGTGGGGGGATGTAGGTGTACTTGTACATAGTTGTATTATAGGACAGTAGAGTGTCAGAATTGAACAGAGTTACTTCCAGGTATCTCTTCAAAAAAGTCTACCGCCCCCCCCCCCCCCCGTAACGAAAAGGTATTTATATAGAAAACTTATACTTAAACCGGAAAATTTAGACCCCCCCCAACAAAATAAGAGCTTCACCCACCCCACCCCTCCCCTGGGGAAAAAGTCTGGAAGCAACACTGGAATTGAGATATTTTCTAACGTGACTTTAACCACATCAATGGTCTTTCTCGGTAGCGTTGTATCTGTAACAAATCAACTACATCGAACTCTTACAGAAGTTACTGAAGTACACTCGATATGAACTCTACAGCACTCTAAAGGGGCTGCCTATATATTTAGTAACAAAACAGGATTGGTTCTGCTTGTCACATATATGTATATATGTAACGAAGGATGTCATGAGTGTACAACACTAGTGTCTATTGGATACCAAAAAAAAAAAAAAAAGAAATCTATTTTTAGTACAGATTAATATGCAGTTAATATTTAGAACCGACCTTGACATTGACGCTATATAGGGGACAAAGGTCCGGCTTTATGACGGTTCTATTTTCGTCTTCACGAGTGATGGCATAGGTTATTCTTTTTATACCGTTCTAAATTGGGGACAAGAATAGCGAGTTGGTTTACTCTTTAAGTTTATTTTTATATATTCATACGGTAAATATTTTTAAAAATCTGTCAGACTTAAATTCGATAAATATGATTTTCCGTCTAATTTGGTAGAATACGCATACTCTTGTAAAATGTCCATAAAATTTACTATTTTATCAAGTTACGCCGAAATACACTTCATCCTTTTTGGATTAATGAAACTAAAATTTGTGTCTAACTTTAAAAAAAAATAGTTTTACCTAAAACTAATGTATACTTTTAATTATGTTATCATGATAAAGGTAACCCCATTTTAAAAGCTATTATTAAATTTGTCCAATTATTCCGTTTTGCTTAAATATAAACAACATAATTAATACTAATAGTTTCGCTGTCTGTCTATCTATCTATCTGACAAGAACGCTCTAGAGAAAACACAAGGAAAATAAAAACATGCACAGTAATTCGAAAAACGAAGTATGACGTCGACACATTTAGCGCACAGAGTAGAAAATAATCTCAAACCCAGAGAGTGCTCAAAGTTATATGACGTCATTGATTTTCGCGTTAACTTTGAATAAAAAGGAAATGTTGTCTAATCTTAATGGTTTGCGTGAAGAGTTTCTTGCATACAATTCTTCGGGTAGGGGCGAAGCCCCACCCCCCGCGTAAGAATGTCTGAGACCCCCCCCCCCCCCTCGGGGAGGGGGCGGACACTGGAAAAAGTATATAATTATATTTCGTTGAATGGGACGGTAGACATGTTTTTTTTTGGGGGGGGGGGGGGGGGTGGGGGGTGTGGTGTGTGTGGGGGGTGGGGGGTGGTGTGTGTGGGGGGGTGGGGTGGTTTTAGTTTAGACTTTTTCCTCCCCAGAGAGGGGTGGGGGTACTTGAAATTTTCGGGGGCGGGGGTAGAATTTTCGGGGAAGGGGCGGACACTGGAAAAAGTATATAATTATATTTCGTTGAATGGGACGGTAGGCATGTTTTTTTTTGGGGGGGGGGGGGGGGGGTGGAGGGGGGGGGGGTGGTGTGTGTGGGGGGGGGCGGTGTGTGGAGGGGGCGGTGTGTGTGGGGGGGTGGGGGTGGGGGGTGGTGTGTGGGGGTGGGGTGGGGGTGGTGTGTGTGGGGGGGGGGGGGTGGGTTGGTTTTAGTTTAGAGAAAAGAGACAGCACTATCAAGCTAGCGCCCGGTGTATCCTTCCTCAACGGGCCATTTTTCTCGTAATTGTATAACCGTACATGAACATGAATACTTAAAAAAATCAAAATAACAAATAGCACGATTCAAATTATCTCGTTTTTTAAATGCACAACGTAGGCTTCTATAAAAATGCTCATGTAATCATGATTGCAAATGTCCTTGTACATGTAACTATATAACTATATATAATATAAACATGTATTGAATCTGTATGCTGGAATTAACAGAAACATCAGACGCCTGCGTGATATGAATCATATTTTTAGCCCCTGCGATTATACAAGTATAAAAAAAAAAACGACACGGTGTCGTGTTATTAAAAAAAAATATTCTCAGCTTCGACATTTGTACTAAGCATAAGAAAACGCCACGTCGACAAAAAAAATAAAATTAACAAGAATATTTTTAACAGTCTACACAATTAAATGTTGCACTACCAAAGGCGGACATTGTCTTCGCGGTTATCGACCCGTAGATGTCGCCAGTGAAAAGGGGTTGTCAAAGATGGTTTTATTTTTGTCGTCATCGCCTGTCTTTATATAACCTCGTGGTATAGTACTTTATGTAATGTTAAATTTTTTTTTTTTTTTTTTTTTTTTTTTTTTTTTTTTTTTAGTTTTGGACGGACGGTAATGCAAATTATAAAGATACAAAAATGGAATTACGATTTTTTTTTACATGTAAGTTGTTATGATTAAGTTGTATCGCAGATAATGCGCGTTCATAATTATATATTTTTTTTGCGTTCGTGCCCAAGTCACATGGGGTAGGTGAAGTAGGTGAAGTAGAGTTTATTTTGTCTCATTGAATTGGGCCTACAGAAGAGTCATGTGGTCGGCATAATGTCAAGACGCCTTTGGAGAAAATGGACTAAATGAACTCCTACCGACTAAAACCCGGGATCCAAACTCGTGAACTTCGAGTAAGCTCTAGCAATCGACCACTTTTTATACCGTTAAGTTCAGGATTGGGATTAGAATTTAGGGATTAGGGTCAGAGATAGGGTCAGAATTAAGATCTGAGTTAGGGTCAGGACTAGGGCAAGGATCGTGACTAACCTAGATTTTTTTTTAAATTAGTGAATTAGTGTCAGGATTAAAGTTAGGGTATCGATACTATCAACAGATGAAACCTAGAATCGAATACAGTCTTCTGACTTTAATTTAACCAGTACGTATGTGTCGTCTCGAGGGGACAAAAGGAATCGTGTCCGAACGTGTCCCTGGTCACGTCTCCCCTTCCGGTACTGTGGCACTGATGCCATCACGCTTGACCTTTGTTAATCGTTTGCTGTCTTTGATTACCGTGTCTTAAAACACAAAAATTAATACTTACGGCCATACCGCTATGTAAAAGCTCTTTGATCAGGATATCTTAAAACGTATAAATAATTACCAACAACCATACCGTTATGTCAAAGGTTTAATCTTTTGTTATGTTAAACCTCATTAACTAATTGGGACGGCATGGTCGATCGGTAGAGCCGACACAAACTCCATCGAAAGCCTCGGGTTCGGTTCACTGGTTCTAGTCCATAGACCGTCACTCAGCCGAATCTTTAAGGTGAATGACTCTTATTTTGGCAAATAAATGTGGCTGGGCACACTGCCGCTTTATATTCCGAGGTCAAAGAAACAGATTAATCTGCCCAATGCCTATCACAAAAAAAACAACAACTGAAAAAACAAGTTAATAAAAAGTCTAGTGACAATTTAAGCGCAATTTCCTTATGTTATCCATAACAATTTTTAATTTTTTGTGACCGAACGAAAGGATATTTTTTGCGCTAAAAAAAAAAGACAACTATATTAACCTATATCAACGGAAATAGTTTTATTTTAACGAGTAGGCCTACACGATGCTCAATTTAAAAAAGTAGTAAATATCATCCTAGGCCTACACGATGCTCAGTTTAAATGTTCTTCCTAGGCCTACAAGATGCTCAGTTTAAAAAAGTAGTAAATATTTTTTTTGTGACCGAACGAAAGGATATTTTTGAAAAAATTCTTCGGCAATATTGTTCTAAATTATGGCAGGAATCGATTGGTAAATGTTTCAAGTCGCTAAGTGGTCTGGTTGCCGAGATATGGACCAAAAACTGCATTTGTTCGAGGTTTTTTGGCTTTTCCGGGAAATCCAGGAAGGAATTCCGGGAATTTTTTTGGCCCACAATCATCCTTGGAACTTGCTCAACATATTTGCTTTTGGAACTAGTCCTCGATATTGCTTCGTTGAGGAGGAGATACCACTTAAAGCTGCGGACACACATCCATCCATTCATACATCCAGAAATGACGAGTTAATAATCGCAATTGTCGGTATGGAAATTGCGCTAAAAATAAACTCCGAACGAAGAGAAAAGTTGTAATATATACTTATCCTGTGTCGTCGTTCCTCACCCGAGGAAATTATTAATCCCCCCTCCACCTTGGAGTAAAATCCCTGAAAGAGACCCGGGTATATTGGGAGAGTGAGAGGAAGTTGTTCGAGCTCAGTCCTCGTCTAGACCTTGCTTGTATTGTGTGATGTGTTGGATAATTTATATCATGTCATCTATCGCATACTTCACACTGTTTTATTCTAATATGATTAGGCACGCAACATTTTATTTATGGTATGTTTGAAAAGTAGTCGTCGTACGTATTGGACATACTATCTTTTCATATGCCGATGTTACAGAAACAGGTAAACTCTACTTCAATTGCCCCAAGGATCGTCAGGTTCGAAAAGGAAACTTTACTTAACTGTTTTTTTTTACATCATACGTTTTAACTTAGGCCTAAGTATAAGCTATAATTTAACATAACTTTCAGGTACACATATACTTACACTTTAATTATGAATGTATTTAAAAATAAAATAAAATACAAATTATCGTGGAAGTATCGTTATCAGCGATACCATCAATTCGATTACACGTGTGTATTTCAACCCGATTCTCTAAATAAGGTTATATTTGTTGACTAGTAAGGGTCTGAGTTAGAGATATTGTCACGACTAAGCCTTGAATTAACAGAATAGTTAGTTCTAGGGCTAAAGTTAGCTTAACAATTATAGAAAAATAAAATAAAACGGCGCCTAGAATACACGCACTAAAATATATACATATATAAATGTCGAATTCCATTACTTATGCGGGCTATGCGTAAAGCAAAAAAAACACGCATAACATTTAAATATTACAAATCAATTTCACGTTAAAAACCGCCAAACTTCATTGCGCTTATCGTTCACAATCAAGGAACTATTTTAATGACCCACTGTTGCCTGCGTTGGAACCTAGCGGAGCGACACATTTCAGACTTTTAGAAACACATTAAGCTTATGATAATTTCTTCAACATACCGGTATTGGTCTGTCCGCTGTATTTAGTTAGAAAGATTAGCGTAATGAAATTGAGATTGAGGTCATAGGGAGAGTCCAGTTGAATATTCACATACCTGAACTTTGTTGATTGGTTTTTAATTATTTTTTGTTGTTTACCTTAAGTAGAAGACAATGGTCTTTTTAAACTAGCAGGGTCATAGTGTTAGTTGGCCATAATGTAAGTTGGCCTTATTGTAAGTTGGCCAGTGTAAGTTGGCCGTAGTGTAAGTTGGACATAGTTTAGCCTCACACTATGTAAGTTGACCATAATGTGAATTGGCCATAGTGTAAGTTGGCCAGTGTAAGTTAGCCATATTGTAAGTTAGCCATAGTGTAAGTTGGCCATAGTGTAAGTTGGCCATAGTGTAAGTTGGCCATATTGTAAGTTGGCCATATTGTAAGTTTGCCATAATGTAAGTTTGCCATAATGTAAGTTGTTCATAGTGTAAGTTGGCCACAGCGTTTGAGTTAGTCATTAAATTTATTAGTATAGTATGCCCATGCCATACGCTGGTCACTTTGTACGTTGACCACTTAGTTGGCCAAAGCGTTAGGTGGCCACGGTGTATATTGGCCATTTAATAAGTTTGGCACGTAGTAAGTCAACAGCGTATTACATTGACCACAGTATTAAGCTGTCCACATGGTTAATTAACCAAATAGTAATTAAATTAAATAACACGATGACCACACAATTAAATCAAACTTACCATCAACATATTACTAAGACAATACGTATTCAAGTATTTTGTAACAAAAACATTTCGGGCACAACGACGCATTAGCTTACGAACCAACCTATAGGCCCTACCCAAGTTGTCAACCTATACCCATGGTGCCACTACATAGGTGCGACAAACACCTGTTCAGCGCGCCAGGTGTGTTTACTAAAACAATGAGCAGACACAATACGCATTTACAATTCAAAAATAATTTCTTTCACCTTACTGTTTCACATTTACATATCGGTATCATACACAGCATTGACCGGTTACAGGAACAACCGGTTAATCGGACCGGTCGCTTTTTCGGACCTAATCACAAAGGAAGAAAAAAAACGAAATTTATATAAGTTTAGATTATGTTCACTTATTTTGGCCTTGTTAATCATAATTAAGAACGCGTGATCCAGTAAAAAAAATGCACACACTGATTAAGAGACTTAAATGATTCCGTTAAAAACCCAGCTGTACAATGGTATTTATGTAGTTTTTTAAAAGTAATTTATGTTACTTTTGACAGAGAAAATTGTATACATTTTATAGCGTGCGTCTTGATAAGTAGATCTATAAATCTAAATCAAATTTGAATGAAGTAGTTCATTTCATCATATTCTAAAAGTGGAAGATGACGCCATTAGTTTTGTATACTTTCCGTAGTTTAAACTTGTGTCATGTGACGTCATTGTTTTTTGCGTTTATAAACACTTTTCAGGTTGCATGACTAAACATGTGTTTGTACAATCGAATATGTCTTTAATTTTAATTTCCATCTTTATGTAAAATTTTATTTAAACATTTAAAACACTCAACGTATTATTTTAAACATAAGTCTGTATCTTTAAATTCTCCATATATCGCTAAACATACTGATCAAATAGCCTCAAAAATGTTGTGGACAGAGAGACAAAGAGAGAGACAGAGAGAGGGAGAGAGTGAGAGAAGTGCGCACATGGGCTTTTATATATTAGGACACGTAGATACAAATAGTTATATACATTCAAACATACACACACATACACATATTATATAACATATATATATATATATATATATATATATATATATATATATATATATATATATATATATATATATATATAAAATGTATGTATCCAGTGATTATGAAACAACAGTTTATTTTGCTTTAATTACCTCGGGTTTATTCAACATCCGCCAGAAGTATTTCGTTTTAAAATTAGCCTCTCGAACTAAAGGTAACCAATCGCCCCTTTTAACTATGTGTGTGTGTCTATGCTTTAAACACATGCGCACTTAAAACGACATGAACAGAGCATAATTTTTGGACAGGAGTCAAACCATGTGTGAAACACGCGTTGAAAGATAATAATAACTCAAAAAAAAAATCAGACACACACCCTACACCTGTTATGATTATCTTCTCTTTAGAACTTAAGAGTTACTTACCCTTGCTAAGTTTTTTGAAAGGGTCGGTGGAAAAAAAATACTTAAAACCTACATTTTTTTGAGTCAATTCCAAATAACTCAGTCGCTTTATAGGAGTTTCTAAGCAGTGAAAGTCTCTCTCTGTATAGATGGAATAGAGATAAAAAATTTACCTGGAAGAAAATATTGAAAACAAATGCTAGTTCCGGAAATACTAAAAAAAGGGGGGATCACTGGTGCGGGAGGATGATTGGAGTTTAATCACCCCCTACCTGGGGATCAACGGTTGGAAAAAAATAAAATATAACGGGCGATAATCGCTTGACCCCCGACAGGTCACAGGTCGGAGGTCTTGAAAAGTAATTTGAGGGTATCGAGAGTACTGAGTTAAAAGACTACTCACTGCGGGAGCTATATTGACAGTTAGTGGGGGGGGGGGGGGGGATGCGGGGAAGGTTCGTACCAGGAGATATAGTTGGAGGAGGGAAGGGGAGGGGGGGGGGGGACCGATGGCTAGCTTGTGAAATGTATCTTTTTTTGTAAGATTAAAGGTTTGTAGTATTAGGTGTTGGTTTATAGATTTGCGAGTGAACGGGGGGATACATAAGTGGGCATGAGCTTAACAATTTTGTTAAAGGTATGTTGTGGCTAGTGAGGGGGGGGGGAGTGGGGGCGAGAAACTTTTGAATGGAATAGAAATAGCCACATATTCGCTTAACAGCTATTCGTCGTTGTAACACGTGAGGTTCAAAGCTTGAATGAAAACCAACATGTTGGTTTGTAAACCTGTAGGTTTGTAAATCTGCAGGTTTGTAAAATAGAGGTTCGACTATAGATCTGTCTGTTTGTCTGTTAATCTGGAGGTTTAATTAAAAACATGTAGGTTGGATTGTAAACCTACCACATAAAAAACCCAACAACATTGAACCTATGCACTCACCCAAACCTTCCAGACTACACGTACGTTAACCTTTAACCTATGCACTCACAACAACAATGCATACCAGGATTAATGATGAGGCAACCGTCCTTCACTTTGAACCCACTCACCCAGGCCTATCCTCGTCTCGTGCGCTCACACGAATGCGTATCACACAATTCCCCGACATGAACTCATTAACCCCCACTTGATTGACCCCTTCTCCACTTGTATTTATCATTTATCGATCTCGCTAAAACTTTAGCCAAGCCTTTGTTTAACTCTCTTATAATCCGGATCAAAAGGTTGGGTTTTTCCAGCAGTTAGAGTGAGCTTTGTTTATGTGAATAAACCCTTCAGAACACCTGTTTGTGTATGTCGGTACATCTGTTATAATTCAGTTCATTTGTTATAAATGCAGTCTATTTTTACATAAGCGAATTTTCCAGTGTATCTGTGATGATTTCAGTACACTTTTTATAATTCGGTATTAATTATATTTCTACTCATCAGTTATATACAGTACACCTTATATTTTAGTATACTGTTTATATTTCAGTTCATCTGTTATATTTCAATTCACACGTTATATTTTAGTACATTTTTAATATTTAATATAATATGTTATATTTCAGTTCATCTTTTATATTTCAGTAAACATGTTATATTTTAGTACACTTCTTATATTTCAGTATCTGTTAAATTTCAGTTCATCTGTTATTTTTCAGAGCATGTGTTTCAGTACTTTTATATTTCAGTATTTGTTAGATTTCAGTTCATGTGGTATTTTTCAGGAAATCTGTTTTAATTCCTCTCACTTGAATACTACATATAATGAGTAACATTTAGTTCATGTACAGCAACAAGTTTATAAACAGCAACAAGTTCATGTACAGCAACCTGTTCGTGTACAGCAACCACTTCATGTACAACAACCAGTTCATGTACAACAACCAGTTCATGTACAGCAACCAGTTCATGTACAGCAACCAGTTCATGTACAACAACCCGTTCATGTACAACAACCAGTTCATGTACAGCAACCAGTTCATGTACAGCAACCAGTTCATGTACAACAACCCGTTCATGAACAACAACCAGTTCATGTACAGCAACCAGTTCATGTACAGCAACCAGTTCATGTACAACAACCAGTTCATGTACAACAACCAGTTCATGTACAACAACCAGTTCATGTACAGCAACCAGTTCATGTACAGCAACCAGTTCATGTGTACAGCAACCACTTCATGTACAGCAACCACTTCATGTAGGCCCTACAGCAACCAGTTCATGTACAGCAACCAGTTCATGCACAGCAACTTACGTTAGTTTCGGTAGTATAGTGCTGTTTTTTCTAACCACGTCTGTTATACTGTTAGGGTCATGGTTATCTTTTAGTTTATATCTTACACAACTCGTGATGTCTTCTGTTAACATCGGTAGTTTACTATAACTAAAAACATTCAACATTCCTGCATGCATTACAGCTGTCAAATAGTTAATCAGTTAATCACCTGATTTTTTTTTTTGGGAAAACATTCCCCTACCCCCAGTGTTTATTACCCCCCCCCCCCCCCACACCCACGGGGGTTTTGACTACCGTCTGCGGCTGTGTCGACCGGCGTGGATACTAAAACCACAGATGACTCCCCGGGAAAGGAATTTCCGGGGCGGTGGTTGACTGTCTGGTATTGAACTGCAATCGGTTCATTGTTTGTTGGTTTCCAAATCGATAGTCGGAATTACCGGGATGAGTAACGCAAGCTTACGTGATGCACGTAATGGTCGTGTGCGTGTGTGTAGGTATGTGTGTGTGTAGGTATGCGTATAGGTGTACATAGTTATGTATTGTTGTATATGTTATAGTGTTTTTAGGTGAGCGTGTGTATGTATGTTTGTGTGTATGTGTGTGTGTGTAGGTATGAGAGTAGGTGTACAGAGTTATGTATTAGTGGATATGTTCGAGTTTTTTTTCGCTGAGCGTATGTATGTATGTATATGTGTGTGTGTGTAGATATGCGTATGGGTGTACATAGCTACGTATTGTTGTATATGTTCGAGTGTTTTTTTTAGCTGAGCGTGTGCGTGTGTAGGTATGCGTATAGGTGTACAGAGTTATGTATTGTTGTATATGTTCGAGTGTTGTTTTAGTTGAGCGTGTGTATGTGTGTGTGTGTGTGTGTGTGTGTGCAGGTGATTGTGCAGTGGCTTTACTAGGTCGGGTTTCAGCTGATACGGTTTCCGATGGTGGGTGTGCGTGTCCTCGTTTTCCAATGATCTAGCATTTTCAGTTGTGTACCCCGTTTCCCCTAATATATATAAAAAAAAGTTGTTATGAAATAAAATCTTACGATTAAAAAAAATTGGTTACACCACCAAAATGCGAACGCTCTAATGCACGTGAGTGTCAAGAGTGCTTGTAAGTAGTTCATGAGTGTGAGTCACAACTTATTTTTTAATTTAAAAAAAAAATAACTCCTCCTCTTGCCACTGGATGTTTTTGTATTTAAACCAACAAAAGTAAAAAAAAAATAATTGTGTTCTGTCACATTGGCATTTAATCAATCCTCAACACAACACTTCGACTATATTGTATGACATTTTTGGAATATTTCAAAAGAAAAACTATTTCGATTGTATCCTCCATTTCCCTGTTAATCTAAAAGAAACGCATTCATATCTGCTATCATTGCAACTTATTGTGATGTTTGGTATGGACGGATAATCTCTTGGCATTGCAGGCAGTGTTTCTTCCAGACTTTTTTTTGGGGGGGGGGGGGGGCCTTGAAATTTTCGGGGGGTGAGGGCGTTTGACTTTCTTCGGGGGGGGGGACACTGTTAAAAGTATATACTTTCTATATAAATTATATAAATTTCATTTCGTCCGGGGGGGGGGGCGGTAGAATTTTTCGGAGGGGCTTTGCCCCCCCCCCCCCCTCGAAGAGATGCCTGGAAGAAACTCTGATTGCAGGAAATACAACGCTTTTAGATGAGATTTAGAGAAATACAATATGGGACGGAGTGGTCTAGCGGAAGAGAGCCTGACTGCTAACCCGTAAGTCTCGAATTCGAATCCGGGTTCAAGTCAGTAGACCGTCCCTGAGTCCACCCAACTCTAATGTGTACCTAACTCACGTTAGGAAAAATAAAGGCGGCTGGTCATAGTGCTGACCACACTATCTCTTCATATGCTGCATATGCTGAGGTCACAGAAACAAGTGAACTTCATAGACCGTCAAGTTTGGAAGGGGACCTTTACTTTACTATAGAAATACAAAGCAAATACATTGACAAGCGATAGGTTTGGAAGGGAAACTTTACTATAGAAATACAAAGCAAACAAATGGACAACACGATAGGTAACACGATAGTACTTGTGTTCACGTTCAGATTGAAAATTTCCGTTTCTAAATATATTTTATGGACACAAAACTATGCTGTGCTCGGTTTATGTTGTGTGCTGGTTAGTGTTTGTGTGTAGGTAAGGAGTGGATTGCTTTTTTTCTTGAAAAACAGGTGGGATTGTCCTGCGCGTTGATTGGCTGGCGTGATAATTATGACGTGATCTAGTTACTAAAAATAGAACCAACGCAACCCCCTAGATTAGATGCAATCGTCAACACTTAAAAAGAAAAAAAAAAACAACGAAAAAAAAAAGACAAGTGATGCTAGTTTTTATTTTTTTTATAAAAGACGAACTATTTTTAAAAGTACTTGAAATTTCTTTATAAGCTAAATCAAGTGATAGATGAATCTACTTATGTAATATTTATTTTTAGTTCTCCCGCAACGGGCCAATTATCTAGCATAGATAATGGTTGGTCAAAAGTTAAAGTATACCAGTTCTGCTACTTATTTTTAAGTTAAAAAATATGGTTTGCAATCTACTTTAGGGTTTAGGTTGGGTTTTAAAAGCAGAACCGTTGTGACTGGGTTGGGTTGGTCACTGGGTTGGTTCTGGGTTGGTTACTGGGTTGTTACTGGGTCGGTCACTGGGTTGTTATTGGGTTGGTCAGTGGGTTGGTTACTGGGTTGGTTACTGGGTTGGTTACTGGGTTGGTTACTGGGTTGGTTACTGGGTTGGTTACTGGGTTGGTTACTGGGTTGGTAACTGGGTTGGTTACAGGTTTGGTTACAGGGTTGGCTGCTGGGTTGGTTACTCGGTTGGTTACAGGGTTGGTTACAGGGTTGGTTACTGGGTTGGTCACTGAACCTCTTTCACCAGGCTCGTGTTGAGCAAAGTTCAATGAACCCCGTGTGACATATCCATGACGCATGCATAATGGGTGCAGAAGTGGATAAGTGGATGTGGCAGTTCGTGATGTTAGAGATGCTGCATTATTATGAGTGGCGGAATGACAAAGAACAATGGATTAGGGGAGGGAGAGGGGAGGGAGTACATGGGTTCAAAAAACTTGATAGACATGTTTTATTATGACTCAAGCAAAGAATTGTACGTTACTACCCGTGAATCAGTGAACTTAGGTTATAGGTTAAGATCTAATGGTTCGTGTGGTTTTGTGTAAAATTTGAGATAAGAAATTTAGTTTGGAATTATGCTTAAGTCGGATGCAAAATTAAGGTTTACGTGTTGGATTTGGTGCTGATCTTATGCTTAGGTTTTAGATTGGGTGAGGGTTACATGCTTCAGCAGGCGTATGCGACAGTATTCATATAACAATAAACTGGGTACGTCTAAGCCAATAGAATCACGGGTCACAATAAGCCTACGCGGTACCAAACTTAAACACATACAAGACTTAACCTGTTCCGTCATGTCATTGTGACCTTGACACTCAACACAAAAAAAAAAAAATAACGGCTTAACGTCTATTTGGAAATAGACAGGTCATTCAACTTGTAATAAATTAAATTCATAAATGAAAATAGCTGGTTTTCCCTTAATTAGATTTTAGAGATAACATATGTCAGTTGTAATTTCCCGATTTTATTTTTAGATATGATTGTGCCATACGGTTAGGTTTTATTTCCCGCGAAGACGGAATGTTGGGAGGTGTAGTGGTGGTGGGTGTGGTGGTGGTGGTGGATAGCTGGGTAGTGGTGGTGGGTGGGTTGGTGTGGTGGTGGGTGGGTTGATGTGGTGGTGGTGGGTGGGTTGGTGTGGTGGCGGGTGGGTTGGTGTGGTGGTGGGTGGTTTGGTGTGGTGGTAGTGGGTGGTAATGGTGGGTGAGATGTGATCATTGTGATGGTGTGCGTGTGGTGTGGTGGTGGTGGGTGGATGTGACGGGGGGTGTGTGGTGGAGTGTGAACATGTTTCGTAACCCAGTTTAACCAACTGTGATGGGATTCGAACAATAGACAACATGACTGGTCTCACTAAAGAACAGAAAACTCGAAATCTCGATCAGTGTTAACACACGGGGAAAACTAAAATTCGTTTGATGAAGCGAATCACTGCTAAGTTTTCGTTCAATGACGCCACTTTAAATAAAAGTTGAGTCATCTTGCTGGTTTTATATGACGCATCTGATGACAATTCTATTAAAAGTTGAATGACCTTGCATTCAACAAGTATGACGCATATGGCGTAACCGATTTAAAAAGTGGAATCGTCTTGCCATGAAAGAATACCACTTTTGAAAGATGAGTCTCCTATATTTCTAGCCGGTAACATGCAGAAAAAAATGCCCCCTAACTATGCTGGGGATGACTCTACCATCTATGTTGTAGTTAATCAAACCTTTGCTAGAAGTTGTCGATCTACTTTTTATTTCGAATACAGCCACACACAAACCCCACCACAATTCTATCCTCTACTATAGGCAGGAACATATTCCTAACCCTGCCCCTATTCCTAACTCTAGTTATAACCTTAGTCGTAATTCTTGCTCTGTGGATGAGCTACAATACCTGTTTAAAACAAATTGAATCGATACTGTATTGTCCTATCTATAAAAAAAAAAAAACAACCCGGCATCAGATGCTATTTCCTGATGACTTTTTTTTTCCAACTATATTTTTAATAAATTCCGATAAAATTCCTTTGTGATTGGTCATTTCACCCTGACCTTGGCCTATTCTCTATGTCCTAAGATGGAATGTTTAACTTTATAGCCCCACATATGTGCCGTCATCTAACATACAAAACCTGGGAATGTGTTTGACCGTATGGCTCCACATAAGGAGAAACCATCCACCAGATACAAATCTCGGACTATTGTATGAATATATGGCTGCGCATAATTATAAGATGATCCGATTTCCACCATACACAAACGCGGCCCTTGACTTAACGCTATGGATCCATTGCTCCACACAATGCTCCAGCATCCACCACATACAACCCCACACAGCGCACGTACGCAGTTCACGACCCCGTCTAGGAATGTATTGATTAGCATATTAGTGAGGACGCTTCATTATGTTTAGCCTCACACGCCCAAGGGCTGGATTAGACCGTCTCGTTTGCTTTCTCTCTCCCTTTAAAAAAAAAATATGTATTAACATATTTACTCGGTGATATTTAATTAGATGAAAATAATACGGGAGTAATTTTTATTTAAATACGCATTAAACGTAGAAGAATAGATGATAGTTTCTGTTGTCTTTTGTTTGACTGTTCGCGTGTTTGATTGTAATATATATGAAAGAGGGTAATAATGATTAGTTCCCGGGGATTCAATAGTGATGCTTAAAACGAAGTAAAATTACTTTTCTTGACCATGGGACAAAGTAGATTTCACTTGTTTTTGTGTGACCTGGTCATATTGAAGGGTTTGTGTGGAGAGTAATATGTCCTGCTCGCAGTTACCTTTCTTAATACCTCGAGACTTTCGGGTTAGCAGTCGTACGCTCTACTGTTCTACCTCACGAGATAGTGATGTCATAGTACTTTTAGTGTCTTTGTCTACTGCGTTGGAACAAAGTTACATAACCATAGCTATTGAGAGGAGGGACAGGAGTTATGTGGCGTGTTTGGACTCAGGAGCAGACAACTCGTAATTCATCGAGCTGGACGTGTAGACGCAGGAGTCGTGTTGGTCAAGTTGGTACCACGTGCAGCTCAATGCAGAGCAGAGTTTCTTCCAGGCATCTCTTCGAAAAAATTCTACCGCCTCCTCCCCCCCCCCCCCGAACGAAATGAAATTTATATAATTTATATAGAAAATATATACTTTTAACAGTGTCCGCCCCCCCCCCCCCCCCGAAGAAAGTCTACTGCCCCCCCCCCGGAGAAAAAAGTCTGGAAGAAACACTGATGCATAGGGACAATGTGGCCAGGCACCGTAGTAGATTGGGCGTCACGGAACTAGATTCAAATCTCGAGGTTGAGACGTGACACATCCCACACATCGACCAAGTCATGTTAAATCAAATTTTAAAAAGACTTATCTCTTTGAAAAAGGAATAGGGTGGGGGGTGTGAAAGTTCTGGAAAAGGGTGGGGGGGGGGCATTTGAAACTTCCGAGAGGGGTGGACACTAGGTAGGGTTTGGGGCGTTATTAGGGAATGCCAAAAAAGAACAACAACAACAAAAACACAACAGCACAAATCATTTCTCGAGTGTATGATGCCGAGGCTTAGCCCGCTTAAGGGTTAGAGTAAGGGTGACTTGTAATCAATATTGCTCTATAATATAGTTTAACCACAGCCGGATTTTGTCAGTGCGGACGATATAACAATTGACAATGGTTCGGTGAATTCGCATTTGAATCTGGTGGGGTTCATTACCTCCAAAAAGGTTGAGAACCACTGAACTAGCCACTATACTATGAGACACAAAGCGTTACGTTGTGTACCTTGAATAGGTAGAGCTGGACCATGAACCAACCTAAACTGTACACTGACCCCTCTCTATGTTGCTCGCAGTCGTCAATCTATCAGCTTACCCAGGCCATTTACTGTGAAGCTGGCATGACGTCATTCAACCCTCATTTGTAAATTAGCGTGACGCATCACTCAGACATGACAGACGTGGCAGATCCGTGGTTTAATATGTCACTGCGATGGGTCGGGCAGACGGACGCGTTATTGTTAAATAGTCTGACGGACGTCCTTGAGTCCACACTCAACTGAATAATATAAAATAATGTATAATTCGTGTCAGGGAATTCAGATCCACTCTCATTCTCCCTACCTATTTGCAGCTATATAGGATATCGGTTCTACTCTATGGAATTACGTATCTAAGTACTTAGCTCATATATATATATGTATATATATATATATATATATATATATATATATATATATATATATATATATATATATATATATATGGTTTAATAAATGTTTTGGAAATAAACGCTTACTTTATTAAATCTTTATTTGTTATTTTCTTCTGTATTTCATTAATTTCTTTTTTGTTTGTTTATCAAATGAGGTTAATTAACTTTTTTTTTTTTGCAGACTGATTAGGAAGAGTGAAAAAAAAATGTATAAAGAACGATCTAATCAGCATATTTTAATATTTGCTTGCCCGTTTGAAAATGTTTGCCATGACTCTTTATTTTTTTACCTCGCTAGATCTAATTACTGCAGTAAAGGAAAACAAAACTAAAACATTCTCTCGGCAAATTTGAGCTTGAGGAAAAAAAATGCGAAGATGTGCAGGAAATTAATATAAACGGAAGCTTTAAGAATATTTAATTAGTGCGAATATTGCTCTTACTCAGTGTTTCTTTCATGCTTTTTTTCACCCCGAAGCAGTGAGGGGAGGGCGGACTAAATTTCCGAAGTGGGGAACGGACACTTGTAAAAGTATATATTTTCTATAGATATTCTACTTCGTTCAGGGGGGGGGGGGGAAGGGAAGGGGTGGTAGACGTGTTTTGGCTTCGGGGAGTTGGGTGGGGAGCGAAGAAAATACAGATCTTACTAGATCTACTACTACTAGTTTTTTTCAATTCAGATCTTCATTTTGAAGATTACAAGATAATCACGTATTAAGGAAAGATAGACGTTCTGCTTTATGTAAATTATGCTTTGAGCTTGACGCTAATGTTTCTGCTAGTAATTATTTACAAGTTGAATGTTCAAAAGAATCTGATGACCTATAATGGTGGTTCGACCTTGAAGATTTCAAGAACCACAACTGTCGGTGCGCAAAGGGCAGATTAAAACTGTCTGACGTCATCGACCCGATGACGCGATGAAGTCGCTAAACAAAAGCCGAGGTCGACAGGCGTTGTTGTTCGAGTGGCGGGGGCTTGATGGTGGTGAGCCTTGACGTGGAGCAGCACAGGGTGGACAGTGGTCAGCTTAATGCCACGTCGGTGGTCAGTCTTGAAGACGTGTCCATCAGACGTGTCACCTGTCACTGCCCGCCGGCCAGTTGGTGGCTGATGCGATCTGATTGATGTTAATTGATTGGTGGCTGTCTTCGGTGTGTTTGTATGTGTGTGTGTGTATGCGTGTGTGTGTGTTTGTATGTGTGTGTGGCGTACGTGTGTGTGTAATGGTGGGTGTAGGATGTAGAGGGGAGGGGGGGGGGGGTGAAGACTGTGCTCGTGATTGTGTACGTGTGGCGTGGGGGTTGTGTGTTATGTGCAGTCAAGGGGTGGGGGTACCATGGAAGGAATGTGAAGGGTGGTGGTTGTGTGTGCAGGTTAGGGGAACATGGGATGGGGGGGGGGGGAGAGAATGATATGTATGTGTGTGTCAGTAGGGGTTTGAGTGGGGTTGGTTGAGACAGAAGCAATTGAAAATGACGATCTGATAAAGCTCATTAGAGTAACTGGGACAAATTTGGCGACAATATCCCCGCAGTTCAAACATCCAAGACAGAAAAACTTAACATTAAGATATGTGTATTTGGTATGTGCATGAGGAAAGGGAGGATGGGGGAGAAGCATATCTCAATGTGCATCAGACCTCTACCTTTGATTATTGAACTATTATTTTGTACTATAATTTACTAAGTGTCATTGGTGGTTGACATGTCTTTTCTCAAAAGTACAGCTATGGAAAAATCCCCATAACAAAATGTATAAAGTACTAATAACTGTTAATCTCTTACTCGACATATGTTCAGTTTAAAATAATGATTCCGCTAATTAACGTTTAACGAAAATACTCCAAAAAAAAATGCTAATTTAACATAGAAAGTAAAAATGGCAAGCAAAAATAAACCACTTGAGTTAAAGTACGACAACTGGGACCTATTTTGAATATTCATGGACAAAAAGTATAGACCTAAGGTACTTGAACGTCAACATTAATGTTCGGGAAAACAAGGGTCCTAATTACTCTCCCCATAAAAACTTTGGATCTGAATTACTGCGAAATCGTATATAATCCATGTTAAAAAAAAATATAGTACTTCAGAATGCAATAGAAATTTATTTTTGGTGCTAAAACCATTTTCAAATTTCCTATGTTAAAAATTGAGTATCCACTTTTAGGCATTAATCTTAATTCGTCACGCTCTAATAACTTTCTAGGGTCATCTGTTAAGGTTAAAGTAAGGTTAGTGGTTTGTATAATTATAATATTTGTTAGGGTGAGTTGTCTATAGCAGGCTTCTGTCTCCGCTGACAATTTTCACTTAACATCTTTTGTGGTAATACTGTCCTGTCCTGTTAAAACTTGTATTTTATAGGTCGTATACTAAAACATGTGTTTGACAGGTCCTATACTAAAACTGTGTTTGACAGGTCCTATATTAAAACATGCGTTTGATAGGACCTATAGTAAAACATGTCTTTGATAGGACCTATAGTAAAACATGTCTTTGATAGGACCTATAGTAAAACATGTCTTTGATAGGACCTATAGTAAAACATGTCTTTGATAGGACCTATAGTAAAACATGTCTTTGATAGGACCTATAGTAAAACATGTCTTTGATAGGACCTATAGTAAAACATGTCTTTGATAGGACCTATAGTAAAACATGTCTTTGATAGGACCTATAGTAAAACATGTCTTTGATAGGACCTATAGTAAAACATGTCTTTGATAGGACCTATAGTAAAACATGTCTTTGATAGGGCCTATAGTAAAACATGTCTTTGATAGGACCTATAGTAAAACATGTCTTTGATAGGACCTATAGTAAAACATGTCTTTGATAGGACCTATAGTAAAACATGTCTTTGATAGGACCTATAGTAAAACATGTCTTTGATAGGACCTATAGTAAAACATGTCTTTGATAGGACCTATAGTAAAACATGTCTTTGATAGGACCTATAGTAAAACATGTCTTTGATAGGACCTATAGTAAAACATGTCTTTGATAGGACCTATAGTAAAACATGTCTTTGATAGGACCTATAGTAAAACATGTCTTTGATAGGACCTATAGTAAAACATGTCTTTGATAGGACCTATAGTAAAACATGTCTTTGATAGGACCTATAGTAAAACATGTCTTTGATAGGACCTATAGTAAAACATGTCTTTGATAGGTGACAGGTCCCATATTAAAACATGTGAACGACTGGCCATATATTAAAAACGTGTATAGCCGATTCTATATTACAACTCATTCGACATGTCCTTTATTAAAACATGTGTGTGCTAGGTGCAGTAGAGTATACCTATTTCAGTAGGCCGTGTATATACAGGCGGGTGGTAACTAGCTAAACGTGTAACGAATGTTAATTAAGAATGATAAACCACACGTGGTACTCACGCAGCCGTGACCTTGCTCTGGTTAACGGATACGTAACACGCGGTTTGATTTGTTGTCAAGTTTTTGTTTTTGTTTAATACTGGTCACAGCTGAAGGTTATAGAATAATACACGAGGAAGAGGGGGGCGTGGGGGGGGGGGGAGGAACAGTTTTAATATAGAGGGAGAGGGGTGGGACATGGTTTTTGAAAAATCTAGTTAGTTATTGTTAAGGGTTCTAAGTTAAGAGACCGATCAGTTACTGAAGTATTGTTAATAGTTAATGTCAGTTAATTAACATATGTTAATAAGTTCGCTTGAATTTTTTAATTGTGGAGCGTTAGGATATAGGAAATCCCCGATCTCTGTTATGCCTACCTCTCCCCAACTGGTCCTCTACTCCCCCCTCCACCCACACACACACAACGTCGTTTATATAGCATACTAAAATGCAGGTGAATAGGGATAATATAACTATATAGACAATACTAGGGTCGGCTTGGTCGATCGGTAGAGCGCCCGACTGCTAGCCAGAAAGTATCCACTTCGGAACTTCTGTCCTGACTCTTGATTGTCGCACTCCCTGAGTCCATCCAGCTCTGATGAGTACCTGACTTGTGTTAGGGAGAGTAAAGGTGGCTGGGCTTAGTGCTGACCACACCATATCAATGTCAAGAAACACAAACTCCACATCATCTGCCCTATGGATTGTTTGGTCAAAAAGTAGTTTATACGAAAAACTAATTTTAACGACCGTGGTTTCTAGAACCAGGAAGTCTCGACAATGTCAAGATGATAAACTGGTCCAAAAATGTTGAATGTTCGTCTTTCACAATAATAGAGACTACACAACTGAAAGCAAAAGGTCATAAAAAAAAACAATATTTTATGACAGCAGCAACAAGAATAGACTGGAGCAAACAGAACACAGTACCTGCTTGATTATCGATGTAGAGACGATAGACACAAAGTACCGACGTACTGGAGAGGCAATAGACATCAAAGTGAGGACATCCTAGACGTATCACGTTCCAGATTTGATTTGCAGTGTTGAATTATTGACGACATCAAGACTTAAAAGCATCTTTGTTTGTTTTTTTTATACCGGCATTGACTTTCCTAATCTAGGTCTGGTCACAACATGGAGAGATTATTTTTTGGAGACCTCACGATTTTGTTTTTCTCTGGCTAAAGTACATCCTCATGTAAAGGGTCGATCACTCTGGTTTACTGTGAACCACCAAATAGAGAAACTCGAGTTCAGGTAATCTGATGGTTCTCGGGCCGTTGACTTTAAAACTCTAAATGTATAATCAATGTAAATTTGGAGCTAAATTTACTGGTTGTTTGGCAATGTTGAAAGCCAGACTCGAGCTCGATTCAGCTCTAAAGTGTACCTGGGTCGAATCAAGTGGATTCTGAGTCGTGTTTACATAATTCGACGCATAGTGTGACGTCACAATTTTGCATATTAAAAACTAATGTTAAAGATGTAAGTTTAACCGTTCTTTAGCGTCTTTGAAAACTGTTTTTATTTTTTGTTTTGGTAAATTGTGGGGGGGGGGGTGTTGCATGATGACGTCAATTTAAGTGGGTCTAACTTTTTGTGATAATGTTTGACGGGGGGGGGGGGGGGGGGAGGTAAAAATAAACATTTTAAAAGCATGACGTCATCTATGGATGGCCTCTTTTCCTAGCATCCAGTTACTAAACATAGAATGTTAGACTGTAAAAGGTCAACGTAGTGATATGCTAGGCAGTGGCGTAGCGAGGTCCCCCCTCAACTTTTCGATTTGCACCCCCCCCTCAAACTTTCGATGTGCACCCCCCCCTCAAGTTTTTCTCTATATAATTTGCTATTTTTTGCCTTGGTGTCACCCCCCTAAATGGTGTCACCCGGTGCGGTCCGCACCCCCCGCCTCGCTACGCCCCTGATGCTAGGTCCTAATTCTGAAAACTGTTCGACAATCGACTGAAAGTAAAAGGATCAATTTCTGACACGCTTTCTGTTGCAGTGGCGGGATATTGATTATATATTTAAAAAAAAAATAATCACGCCATGTTGTGAATTTGATATAATTTATGCAAGTACTTTCCATATCTTAGTCACACCCTAACGCATGCCCGCGCTTGTGAAGGTTTTATTTTCCTTTTAAAAAACCGCACGCATTAAATCATTGGTTTAGAGAAGTCGCCTCGAGGTCGATATTCGCGGGAAAACGGGTACCGCGTATGACGTATACCAACAAAGAAAGCCGAGGGAGTTCCCCCGCAGGAAATTTCGTGGTATGACGGATGTCTATTTTTAGCTACCGGCGCGCGCTGTGATTGGTCCGCGTGATGTAATGGGGGAATTTCTATATTTGCGTTGGTGAAAAAAAAATTGAAGGAAACTACATTAACATAACATGACGCTAGGCGTGAATAAAATGAGGACGGATTAGAATGGGGAGGAGGGGTGTGCGGTGGCAGGTACAAGGAAAACGTGACGTACACCTCAGCCCACCTGAGCTTGTGCAAGGTCAAAACATGAACGAAAGCATAGTACCGCCTTGAACCAGACCGCAAGGACAATTTTTTTTTCTTAGAAAATAAACAGCGGTTTTTTTTTTTTTTTTTTTTTTTTTTTTTGTTTTTTTTTTTTTTTGGAAATCATGTAAATGAACATGAAGAAGAAAAAAAAGTTTGTTGTTTTCATGGTCACTGAAGCGATAAATCACCCAGAGCGTAACGGATTTTCCGTCGTACGATGTTGCAGCAACACGCGATAGGTTTGATTTAAAATTTGATTGGTCCAATGGAGCTGGATGTGGGCCACTGTGTCCAGGCCTGATTTAGGGGCGTTGGGGCTAGTGGTTAACTGGTGTCTGGGTCATATGGTAACTGGTGCGAGAGGAACTATGGGGGGTGGGGCATGTGAGGAACAAGGGGGGGGGGGGGGCTGGGAACATGTGAGGAACAAGGGGGGACTAGGAACATGTGAGGAACATGGGGGGATGGGGGTGGGCATATGTGAGGAACAAGGGGTGGGGGGTGGGAACATGTAAGGAACATGGGGGGATGGGGGTGGGCATATGTGAGGAACAAGGGGGGGGGTGAGAACATGTGAGGAACAAGGGGGGTGGGAACATATGAGGAACAAGGGGGGGTGGGAACATGTGAGGAACAAGGGGTGGGTGGGAACATGTGAGGAGCAAGGGGGGTGGGGGTGGGAACATGTGAGGAACATGGGGGGATGGGGACATGTGAGGAACAAGGGGGTGGGGGTGGGCATATGTGAGAAACAAGGGGGGGGGGGTGAGAACATGTGAGGAACAAGGGGGGGGGGGGGGAGAACTAGGAATATGTGAGGAACAAGAGGGGTGGGAACATGTGAGGAACAAGGGGGGGTTGGAACATGTGAGGAACAAGGGGGGGGGCTAGGAACACGTAAGGAACAAATGGGGGGGGGGGCTGGGAACATGGCAGGACATTGCAGCGTGGATTAAAGGATTTCTGTCTTGGCGGTATATGTTATCATGGATTAATTACACTCCCCCCACCCCCTTACTGCTACCTCCAGACCATTCTTGTAGTGTCAAATCAGATTTATTAGCCCACTCCCTCTTCCCACCAAATCATCTGTCATGGGTGCAGAATCTACATGGATTAATTAATTAATTATCCACCTTAATTGCCACACAGAACATTCAGGCTGTAAACAACGTTGATTCATTAATCCTTCTCACCCCTCTCCCTCCCCCCCCCCCCCCCCCCCCACACACGATCACTGAGGAACAGCCTTTTGTGACACTACTCAACTAAGATTCACCCCCCATCCCCAACACACACAGGTTTTCCGTCCACGTGGGTGCTGATACAGGGGGTGGGGGGGGGGAGGTTTGCTACTTGTAATTGTTATATATTTTTGTTTAAGTTTATGTGTTCTAAATTGCTCTTAATGTAAACTTGTCTAGCCGTGAACGTTTTCTCTCTCTCTCACTCTCTATCAATGACATATATATATATATACTAGCCGTCCCGGCCAGGCCCTGCTCTGGCTTCTGTGAAAAACCTTTCTGTTAAAGACCATTACCTGTGTGTTTAGTAATCATCATAAACCCGGCATTGCCCACCCAAACCACAACCAACCAAAACAACAAAACGCAAACATAACGCTAACACAATTACAAATACAAACGAAAACAAAAACCTAACAACAAACCCAACCACAACCACAAACACCAATACAAACACAAAGAAAAAACAAACAAAAAAGCAAACGAAAACAAAAACCTAACAACAAACCCAACCACAAACACCAATACCAACAAAAAAAAACGAAAAAGCAAACGAAAACAAACCAAATCCAAACGCAAAACCAACCAAAAACACAAATACAAACCCAAAGAAAAAAACACAAACAAAAACGAAAAAAGAAAGAACAAAAACGAACCAAATCAAAACGCAACCACTAACGCAAACCCACCTAAACACAAAGAAAACACTAACGCGAACATAAACGCCCGGGGCGGAATCACCTGTTTTAGCTTAATGAACGACGATAGTACCCCAACTTATTCATAGTCTTTTGCACTCACTTAAACGAACGCGCCTGTTTCAATTTGATGAACAATTATAATACTCCAAGCTTATCCGTAAAATACCTACAACATTTGCACTTGATCAATCCCCGCTAATTATGTAATTTTTTTTTCCCAACACCAAAACAAAGTAATTAAAAAGTAAATACTTTTCCACAAAATGCAATGGTTTTATAAAGGGAAGTAATTGTGTTTTCCTAATTTATCAAAGGGAAGTAAGTGCTATAGGACTAAATAAAGACATAATTAGAATTTTTGTAAAAGATATTTTTTTTAAAACTTGTGTTTAATGAACATGCCGACAATTATTACTATAATTTGAAAAATGAAAATGATTTCCCAACACTTTCAATAGTAATTTTTTAGCTCATAAATTTAGACAAATGCGCACGATAATTTTCTAACACTTAAATTCATGCAATTCACGACAAACATATGCATTACATACAGAACTGAGCTTTATATATTAGATATGTATAAGCCAGGGGTCGGCAACCTTTCGAAGCGGAAGAGCCAAAAGTTACAATTTTCAAAATTTCCCTGGTTTTAAAGAGCCACTAAATTTTTTTTTTATTCAAGTATATTTTTTTTATTAAGATTATTAGTATTTGTGCAAGTAGCTGGAGAGCCGCATCTTGACATCAAAGGAGCCGCATGCGGCTCGCGAGCCGCAGGTTGCCGACCCCTGGTATAAGCATATATATATATATATATATATATATATATATATATAAATGGAAGGTGGGTCTGAAGTAGATTTCACGTCATTTGGCGTGGAAAAGAACTCACGTTTGTCAGGCCGCAAACGAGCGCTGTACCACTCGACCACCCCCTTACTAAACTCAACTATATTTAACACATTCAAAACCCGTAGTTTGCACGATACAGCGTTTAAATAGAGTTGTTCTTGACTTTCAATTGAACGAAGAAAAAAAACTACCCGGTTATTTCCCCTTTAAAAGCCATCTCTTCAGAGATTTAAATCGAATTCTCTAAAAGTGATCTCCCTTCTGTTTGTTGTGAACTGCGTTTGTTTCGTTGTTCAATGTAACTGCACAAAAAGTGCTCCCTGAAGTTTCGCTGGAAAAACTGAATAACCTTGAGGGCAAAGGGGGAAAGGGGTAAATGAAGATAATTCATTTTTTATCAGTACAACAATTAAGCCTTATTTTCCAGAACGAAAGTACAGCTGCTTCGAGATTACTAATCATCGAATACAGATGAGTGTTCAACACTTGATAAAAATTGAGTTGGAAATCGTGCACGTGTGTGTGTGAGATAGAGAGTAACTGTGTGGTTGTGGTTTGTGTGCATGTGTTTTTGAAACTGGAGGGATGGAGGGTAGTGGATGTTGTGCACTCTTTTAATTGCCAATGTGACGGTGTACTATAAAACTGTTTCTAAAGAAGGATCTCAAATTTGATCATCCCAAGTGATGACGATTAAGTAGAGGGGTGGGGGGAGGAGGGTATCATTTCCACGACTGCCTGGAATACATCAGCTGTTCTTCCATCTTACGCCCGACTGACGAACCTAACCCCAGTCACGTGGTACTGTCGTGGATCTATTTTTAGGATCACTCCACTCCAACAGAAAACGATAAACTCTTGTTGATGTATTTATTGTGTCTCTTGTCTCCTATCACGATAGTCTCTGATACCCAATCAACAGATAGTTGTACCGTTGTTTGTTATGTCGAAACGATTGTGTACACACGAAATAGTTCATAGAAGGTTATTAATAAAATGTAGTCCGGGTTACTAACTCCAGTGATCACTATCTATGCAGGTTATATATATATATATATATATATATATATATATATATATATATATATATATATATATATATATATATAGTATTTAAAAATATATTATGTCTATATAAATATAGATATATTTATAGATATACATACAGGTGCAGGGACAGGTACGACAGATGTCACATGCGACAGATACGACAGAGACGAAGACACGACAGATGACAGAGAAATGTGGTTGGAAAACTATTTCGCAACAATGATAAACCTAATAAGTTTGACACATGCTATCATTACATCCATCCAGCATAAAGCTAACCAACAGGAGACAGCAACAGAGAACTAGTAATTTAATTACTTTCTTTGATTTACCCAAACTCACGGCCGTGCATGACGTGTCGATACCTGCTCACCACGCGCAGGCTAGGTGCGATTGTCGTGCAATTACCTCTAATATTTATCTCTGCTGGTAGCATGTTGTTAGAGCGGTTCTCTAGCTGTTGGGGCGAGCGTCACATGTGTGTACTAAAATTTTTTCCTCAATTACCATGTCTAGTGAGGAAAAAAATAACTGAAGTAACATTCTCTAAGGACATTTTTTTTTCAGTTAAAGTATAAAAACGTAATGAGAAGCAGCTAATTACTAATTTAAGCTAATAGAAACCTAATTCATCAGCCGTGGTTTTCTAACATAGGTCACAACATCCCGATGTAACAAGTCATATTTTCCTAAAGTCCCACTTTCAAAGACACTTAATGAAAGTTTAATTAGAAAATTCATCAACACAATTACCGTCTACCGTCTAGAGTCTAGACGAACAACTAATTTCATATTTTCCACCTTGATACCTGATACACCTGAGGATACCTGGGGATACTTATAGTTTTGATATGTTTAACTTGTCAAATCTATACCCTGACTACTTTACTTGCTCCGATTACATAATCATATAGACAAGAATGGCAGAATGGGGGGGGGGGGGGGGGAGAAGAAATACGTAGAAATCGATATCGTCCCTAACCTACTGATAAAACAAGTTTTAAAAATTATCTTTTAAATGCACGAAAACAACATAAAATCTTGTTTTTTTTTAACAATTTTTTTCTAGATGTTATTAAAAATCATTGGTCGCTCAATCTATGTTTTCTTCAACACACAACTAATCATAGAAATACATTATAATTAAACCTAACACACAGTGGCGTAGCGAGGTCGGGTGTCACCCGGTGCGGCACTTAATGGTTTCCCGGGGACAAACTTTCAAATTTTCGATTTGCACCCCCCCCCCCCTTCAAACTTTCCATTTGCACCCCCTTCAAATTTTTCTCTATATATTTTACTATTTTTTTGCCTTGGTGTCACCCCCCTGAATGGTGTCACCCGGTGCGGTCCGCACCCCTCCCCCCCCCCCCCCACCCACTCGCTACGCCTCGCTAACACATCATCTAATTGCACTCTATCAGCCAGTAGACTCTTTCATTACAGTAAATGATAAAACAAGTTTTGTTTCACAATAATAAAGCGTTTTACCCGTAGATATTAACATAGTAATTCACTGTTTTTATTGGAAACTCAATCCCCCCCCCCCTTCCCCCCACTCTGAGTGCCCATGCACTGAAACCGCTTAACCAACATCCAAAACACTCATGTACAACAACAAAAAAAAAAAAAAGGATTTAAAAAATTAATTACTCTTGATTGTTTTGTTTTTTTGTTTTGTCTTTTTAAAAAACGAAGCAATAAACATGTCCGCCAACTTTTGTCATAATTAACACCAGCGTCATCAAACGCGGCCATTATCGTCGAGAAATTAATCACGCTAATACCATCCCCCCCTCCCCACCCCCCACCACAAACCCAAACAGCACTAGGATTCATTATTCAGCTCTCATTATCATTTGTCATCCACGTCGTTATTGTCATTGCCATCGACGATAGCCAACATGGATAAAAAAAAAACGGGCGCTCTAATGATTCATTAGTTTTAATAAGTCATGAGCTGCGAAAGTCAACTTCGTCAAAACCGCTGTAAAAGTCATGTGCGAAAAAAAAAATATAGGATTGTAAAAATGGAATTGTTTCTGAAGCTTGTATTAAAAAAAACAACAAAAAAAACAAACAAACAAACAAATAAACGACGTGAATTAGAGGAATTTCCCACAAATGAAGTCACCCACATTTCCAATGTCGAGAGTGTGTGTGTAGTGTGTGTGTGTGTGTGTGGGAGGGGGGGGGGCGTGGTAGTTAAGACTGCTAAGTACTACGTGGGGAAAGTGTATAAGGTGGTAGGGTGGTCAATAAATTAGACGTCTACCACTTGACCACGCCGCCCCATTTTAAAGTAGATAATCGCTTTACATATGTCGAAGATTTTGGCTGTTTTCATTGATTTTGGTTATATAAAAATTATTCGACAGCGCCTTTCATGAATATTATTAATGTAATGTGATTTTAGTGTCAGCGTGGTGCTGGGTACTCATTAGGGCTGAGTCGACTCGGGACTTTAGTTTCTCCTGTCGCTAAATGGAACTCGAACCTTTGATCGTTGGCGTGTCTAGCGTGAATTCTACCCACCCAACATCAGCGGGCACCCCTATATTCACATCACGCTCACATCTTTAAAAATATTATTACAATTAACATCAACTTTGATTATCATCGACGGCTCTGCTTTTTAACGCGAGTAATTGAGTTATCTAATTGACGGTTCTTCTAGGGTCGCCGAAGGGGAGCGGGTTTAGCGAAATTTTCCAGCCAGGAGCTTCACTCAAGCTTAATCCGTCCAATCTCTCCCCCCCCCCCCCTCACCCCTCCTCACTCGTTAGCTTAACCCTCAAAATTACGCCCCCCCCCCCCCCCACTTCCTCACTCGTTAGCTTAACCCTCAAAATCACGCCCCCCCCCCCCCCTTTCCTCACCCCTTCAAAATACAGGTTCACATCTCGCCTAATGTTTAATATAAAAAAAAATAACATTATGTTCAGACGCGCACTATTGAAAGGAGTTTACATAACATTAAACACTGGTCATTAATAAAGTATGGGATGGCGTGGTCTAGAAATAGAGAGCTAGACTGCTAACCCGTAAGTCTCGGTACCTAACTCACGTTAGGGAAAAAGACGGCTGGGCATAGTGCTGACCACACTTACCCATCATATGCCGAGGTCACTGAAACATGAACTCTACTTCATCTGCCCCACGTGTCATGGGAAATAGCGGGAAAAGATGATAATAATGAATTAATTAAGTGTGTGTGTGGGGTTGGGGGGGGGGGGGTATATTTAGTTGTTAAGAAAAAAAAACAAGAATTAATTTAGCAACTTGAAAAAAACAGGTCAAGTGTTGGAATTTAACACATTTTTTTTTTGCTAAGATAACGATCAGAATATTGATTCAATGATAACGTTATCCATATCTTTACAGCCCCCCCCCCCCCACCATCCTTCTCTCCACCCCCCCCCCCTGTCAGCTGTATCGATTTGTAACAATAACTTGTATTTTGTTATCGTCTTAAGCCACGGTTGTTTTTAAATATTATATAAATTGCGTGTATATATTTTAACAAACGACATTGGTAATTGGCTTGTGCTTATGTATATGCTAAGCAGATGGAGTATGTGGTATTTGATGGGGGGAGGGAGGGGGTGATAAAAAGTAATTATTTTTGGCTAATGAACTATGGTGCTACTTTTGTGTTTTTTTGTATTCTATGTAAAGTTCATTGGCCTGGGCGGTGATCGAACCTGATCATCTATCGCCCCTCCCCCCCCCCTCCCTTTCACCCACCCACACACATACAATCGAAAACACAAAAACACACTCGAGGTGTGATTTATGACCCGTGTATGGCGTCAAACGAGTGGATGAGTTTTTGATAACAGAATGGCCACAGTGTCAATTCTTTCTACACGGTTCGATGTTTGAGTAGTGAGATTAGGCTGTGTATGTGTGTGTGTGTGTGGGGGGGGGGGGGGTAAATATTGGGGGTGGGTAGCGATTAAGGGAGTGGGGTAATGTTTGTTGTAGAAGGTCAACTCTACGTTGATGAAAATAAATTAAAAAAAAAACAGCTCCCTCCTCTGGTTTCGCTTTCAGCTTGTATGAACGTAGATGACAGTATTCATGTGTTTTTTTTTCATCGTGTTCTGTGAAACACGGCAGGCAATATATATATATATATATATATATATATATATATATATATATATATATATATATATATATATATATATATATATATATATATATATATATATATATATATATTTATACAAGCCTGGTTGTCAACCATTGCTTTCTGATAGAACATTATCCGCTGGATTGTGCATCTGGATTCTCGGCAACTCTCACACACTGACACCTACTTTAAAAAAAAAACCCATATTTTTTCTCCTTGTTCTGTTTACCTCGTCTTTGTCGCTGACACGCTCGTATCCTAAGAATTGATTATATGTGTGTTCGTGGGGTCGAGAGATATTCGTCCGAGTTCGAGTCTTGAAGCAATGCGAAAGCGCGAGCTTGTGTGAGTATGAAAGTCGTCTCGACTGCCTATGACGTCATCTTATATGATGTCGTTACAGAAACCGGAAAAAAACTCGATTTCTTTATACCTAAATGAACTCACCCATCAAATAAAAAAATAATTGAACAATTAGGATTCCTAAGTCACATGTTTTGTAATTAAACACATACATTTTTTGGAGTATTTGCACCTCTCTCTGATGTCACAAGATGGGCCATGACAATCTCTTCACCCACAATGCTGGTTCCGAACCCACAACTTCCAAGTGAACACATTTCGTTTAACCTCAAATTAACTCTTTACACTGTGGCTTGAACTCGTTCTCACGTCCACTATATCATCGATGAAATTTTTTTTTTATTTGCGTTGAGCACTAGGTAATTATTGATCATTACTGATGCCATTACAACATAGCCCGTACTAAAAGCAACATCCGGCTAACAGATTAGATATAATAGACGGCACCTAATTAATTAAAATAAGGTAATTAGTTTTTATCTTTGATGCAAGTCTTTGTCTTGCCCAGACAAATGTCTGTGCCTTTTGTCTGCCTGCTATTTCCCTATGCCATGGTCTGTTCGTGTATGGATCCGTACCTCTATACACTTGCGACAGCTGATGTTTAATCACCAAACCGTGGTTCTAAATTTAATCTGCTGATGAACAGCATGTGTGGCTGGTGAGTGGTGGTTGTGTGTGGGTGTGTGTGGAGTGTGGGGGGTGAGGAAAATGAGTAGGCGTTGTGTTTGTGAAAACGGGTTGGAATGGGTGGAGAGAGAATTTAAAAAGAAACAATACATAATGTCCACCAATATCGATATCTATTTTCTAATATCGCTATTTGCTTGATGGAGTAGTCGATTCCGTTATAACCGTGACGCGCCACTTTCGTCATGAGATCCCCGGCGTCACGTTTAGGAAATTTCCGATAAATGGTTGTCGCGTTGATAATTGAAAAAAAAAAGTTTTTTTTTATCCGCGCGAGTGACGATGCGCACCAGGTACTCACGTGTAAGGGTTCTCACGGGCGCACGTGCGAGGAGGGGGGGTATTTTTTCTGAGGGCGCCATCTGTCGCCCAAAAGGCAAAAGATTACAATGGGTCGTTAGACGAGCGGGCAGACGACGGAGGTGTGAATGGCAATTACCGTCGCGGGTATTTTGGGACGAGGGAGGAAAACATGGGTCGAGGGCTCAGTCACTTACACGTGCTGTTGTCTGTCTTTGTGCGGGAGCGTAGGAGTGTGGGGCTGGTTGGTGAGTGGGTGGAGGACTGTCGTCCACTTGAATAGTGCATGCGTGTGTGAGTGTGGGGGGGGGGGGCTGGGCGGTAAGTGTGTGTGAGGGATTTGTAAAGAGAAGTAATTCGAGCTATTACAGTTATCTGAGTTGTTCTGTAAATGAACGGGTGTGTGAATGTGCGGTAGGTGAACCGTGACGGGTGTATTGTGACTGTACTTTTGAAAGATTTTAAAATTGTATTTGTTAACAACAATCTGTCGTCAGTTGTTATTTAATTTTTTTTTTTTAATTACCAAAAAGTTTGTACGTATGATTTAAAAAAAAACAACTTAAGACTATTGACATTTTAATTCATATATACATATACATATACACATACTATATATATATATATATATATATATATATATATATATATATATATATATATATATATATATATATAGCTTAGGGCTATGCCGCTGAACTTTAACCTTATACATCCCAGACCACTCCTCGCCTAAATGTAAGTTTAATTCGTCTACTTGAATTTCTGTGTTTTAAGTTGTTATTTATATCTCACAAGTAACAGCACAATTGCCATTAGAGTGGATTAGACATGAAGTGGGTACGTGGTGTTATTTTAAGATCCACTTTAAAGTTGCTTTTGTACATGTAACATGTTATGTTTCAATACTTTCTCGGCTGTTGTTGATGTGGTGGTCTATGTTTGACGTATTACGTTGTGGCATCTCTTATATTTAAAGGGTTTATAAGGCCCGGGGTGTGGGGGTTTAGGTGTGTCAAGTATGTTCACCTTTTGGCATGCAATGACTTACAGCATTTGACGTTGTAAACTTGATAGCGTTCTGTTATTTATTAGAGTACAGCAATGAGAATCGGAAAAAGTGCAAGAGTTATAAGAAGAAATAAACGTCAGTGAGTTCACTCAGCTTTGGTGGGTACCTGGCGTACAGCGAGGAAAGTAAAGTCTGTTGAGCAAATAAATTGACCTCAACTTACACCCAAAAAAGTATATAATTCATTTTTTTATCGGACTTTATTCCATGTCGGCATTTTGGAGGTTGGCCTTTAGTTCTACACCCGTGATATGGTGTGTGTGTGTGTGTGTGTGTGTGTGTGTGTGTGTGTGTGTGTTTATATTCCGTCTGATGCTGTCTAAATGGAATTATATTTTCAAGATGAACCACCATTTTGGTTGGCGCACCGTCTGGTAGAATAACTTAGTGCGCACCGTGTTTTAATGGTGTTCCTAGAGTTCCCTTTCGAACCTGACGGTCCATGGGACAAGTGAGGTAGAGTTCACCTATGACATCGGTCATATGAAGACATAAGTGTGGTGAGAACTATGCCCAGCCGCCTGTACTTTCCCCAGCGTGAGTTAGGTACCCAGATTCTTGTTGAGAGAGATAGAAAAAAAACCCAGCATTTGGCCTTAAGGTAACGGATAAAGAAAGAAGCACTAAAATCGCCGTCATAAAACATTCACTCATTAAGGTGTCAAAAAAGAGAGCATAAACTAGGTCATTGAAGAATAATAAGGTCACGGTTGAATAATTAGGTCACGAAAGAGTAATTGGGTCGCATTAATTAAACGTACCGGCCCTGAACTGGTTTGATACACAAAGGCAGGAAAAAAAAAACCGCCTTTTGTGATTGTTTCTTTGACACCTCGCAGTGGGGGTGGTAATAGGGCAGGGGGGGGGGTCGGATGTGGGTTGAGGGGTGGGGGTTTTATTGTCTAACACCTTGAAATGGATCAGTATCCAACAGCTTTGATTGATTTTTTGCTCCATGTGTACGCGTGCGTGCGCGTGTGAGTGAGCAGCGTTGTCGTGAAACTGTATATCTTTGTGTGAGCGCCCCGACCCTTGTCAAAATGCTCACCTCCATTTGACGCAATCTGTTACCCGCTTTAAGCTTGGAGCAATCATCCTCCTCCCTCCCCTCCCCCTCAGACACACACACACACACACACACACACACGTGCAAGCTGTGACTACAGTTGAGATGGTCTTGTGTGTGTGGGGGGGGGGTGAGGTGGTTTAATTGAGACCGCCTTAAGTAATGACTTTAAAAAAAAACCCGTCACTTTCTGGGTGGATGCGCGTGGGTTGCAGTGACGGCCGCAACATTCTGCTCGTGCGTGGGTGGATGTCCGGATGGTAACAATGAACGTCCACGTCAGCATGTGCACATGCGGCAGAACTTTCTAAAGAACCGCGCCCCGGGGGTGGGGGGGGGGGGGTGACTGTGTGGGAGGAGGCAATTATTTCCTTCGAAAAATACGTTGCCGCCCCTATCTTGAAATAGGAAACGATTGAAGCGATTGCATGCAGCCGCCCGAGGGGTGTGTTGGGGTGGGGGTGGGGGGGGGGAGGTAGAGGTGGTTGTGATGTAAGGTTAGGGTGGGTGTATTCATAATTTTGATACGCTTGTCTAAATGGTGAGCTGAAAGAACGAGTTCAGTGCATCGATTAGCATTAATAATTGATGACTTTTTTCATGATCTTTTTAATTAAAATTTCAGTAGGCGTTCTTGTGACATCAATAGAACTTTATTCATAACACCAAATACTTATAGCCTCATAGGAATTCATCTAACGGCTTTATTAGACACGACCGATGACCATAAACATATGTGTAGACATGACTGTGTTTCGATTGTGTTGTTAAGTGTGTGTGTGTATGTGAGTGTGTGTGTGTGTGTGTGTGTGTTAACTACGCGCTCTTAATGTCGTATAGTCATTATTTAAACTTGATACTAGTACTAGAGTATCCGATATACTACCTTTTTAAACCTGGGAGTCACTCTATGAGTCTATCAGATAAAGTAGAGTTGACCTGTTTCTGTTACCTCGGCATAAGACGGGATAGCTTAGCCAGAACAACTGAAAAGCACTTCTAATTTACTAATTAACTAATTAAATCAACTACGGTTTTATTTGCAAGTGAACCTAATCATATTTTACGTTCCTGTAGTTGGTTCGAAAATGTGTTTCTGGCTAAATAAAACACTGGAAGTATTATTAAAAAATAAATCAAGCCAAATTGTAAAAAAAAAACTGCAAATAATGTTTCAACCTTCGGTCTTCGTCGCAAAAAGAAAACCAAACATTTCGCACACTTTTAATTCTTTTGTCATTTGTTTATGCTAACCGGAAGTGGAAAAAAATACCCCATCTTTGCCAAGTTGGTCATTTGTCTCCGGGAATCACGTGACTGAAGGAGAAACATTGGCCAGGAGGGAGCGTTGAATGTTCCCAGCGCGATTGTGTCGGACAAGCCGGCAATTAGTACCGTGCGAACCCGACACGTGGGTAAACAGAACGTTCGGGAATTCCCTCATCTCCGCACCGTCTGCCGACTGCCAATACACCAGACGACAGAATGAGATGAAAAAAATAATCAATATTTAATTTTTTGAAAAAAAAAATTTTAACGACCCAAAAAACTTTTCATGAACATCATAAGAAAGGTTTAATAGAATTATTACAAACGTGAATGTTTATTTTAAAAATATATTTAATCTAATAAATAGAAAAAGAAAAGTAGTTACACTTTTTAATCAGATGGGGCATCGTCCAGATGATCTAGATTTTACCTGTTTCTGTGACCTCAGCATGCAACGGTCAGCACTATGGCTAGCCGCCTTTACTTTCTCCAAAGTAAGTCAGGTACTCATTAGAGCTGGGTGGACACGAATACAACTAACGATTTCAACTTCGGGATCCGAACTCGAGACTATAATTTCGCAATCTCCTCACATAAACGTATCTTAAGCTTTTAGAAAATAAACCGGGAGTGATCTCCCCTAAACTTTCTCGAATATTTTTATATAAAATAACAGGGGATGGGAACTCGGGCTATAGACATGATTTTAATCCATTTTAAATACTTAAAGTTTTAAAAATAGAATAAAATCTCGTAGACAAATTAATTGCACACTAAGTGAACGCGAAATAAAAAAGCGCATAATAGTGCGCAATATTATTAGTACTTTTAAAATTTACATTTGTTTTTGAGAAATCGGAAGTAGCGTAAATTACTACTTCCGGTCAACGGAAATTACTCAAAATTTAACAGAAGGTAGAGAATTAGATCTTTAACTTACATGTGAAATTTCATTTATCTATCTGAAATAGTACTCAAGTTATAGGCTTTTGAAAAATTCAAAGTAGAAAAGTACCACTTCCGGTTATCGGAAATCGCTCAAAAGTTGATACGGATCTACGATTTTGATAAAATACTTATATATGAAATTTCATCAACCTAGCAGTAACGGTACTCAAGTTATCGTGTTTACACACGGACACACAGACACACAGACACACACACAGACATACGGACAAGATTGCAAAATTATGTTTTTCCGTATCAGTGAGGTGTAAAACGTCGAGATTTGTAAAAATCTCGATTTTGTTTTGCACGATTACAATACTTTCTCTATACTACGTATATACGAGAAAGTAAAAAACACACACCATACGTGATGACATTTCTTATGACAAGAATGAAATTGATCGAGCTTCAAATAGTCGCCAGAGTAAAGATCGCGCGAACTCTTTGTTCCGAATATTGATTACACCCTGACTATTTTTCTTTGCAGCATCGAGTTTTTGCTTCTTACATCTTTTGCTATTTTCGACATCAATCCCGCTACACCCTACCCCACCCCCACCCCACCCTCACACTACCCCACCCCCACCCCACCCTCACACTACCCCACCCCCACGTTACCTCCACCCTCACCCTCACCTGTGACAGCAATTATTTTATAGTCTTATAAGATCAAGAATTTCAACAAGAGAGCATCCAAATTCTCGCTTACGAAGCGAATCAACCTATCGGCGGCACTTGATCTTTACGAATATGATTACTTACGAAATGCTGGTGCAACTCTCCACGAATACGATTACCACGGAATAAATGTAGGTCAAGGTATTATCTCGTATCATGAAAATATAATTACAATAATCAAAGGATTTCTGTCTGCGCAAAGTTTGCGAAATACCGTCAGGACGCACCGTTCTGGTAGTTTTTCAAGATTTTGATCACGAAGACCTTCCCAATTAACCTTTTCCACGCCTACGTCACAGGGCGTCATAAGACGTCATACTGCGTCATAGGACGTCAGTAGATGACGTGGAAATTGGTGTCTTCTCTGAGGGGAGATCACGGCAATATTTGAAAACACCCGACGATTGTTCTAACCATTATTGTCAATCATCCTGTTAAGCCTATTTTTTATCTACAGTATGTTTATTTATTTATTTATTTATTTTTTTGTCGTTATATTTTTTTACTCCTTTTTCTTTTCCTAAATGTGAAATAACGTTCTCTGCTAAACTTTAAAAGAGAGATAAAAAGTTTAATCTCTAAAATAATGGACCATTATGGAAATTACAGGTCTATATTCGGGTAGCAAATATACATATACACTTCTACATATACATATATATATATATATATATATATATATATATACATACACACACATATATATAATACACACACACACACACACATATATATATATATATATAATATATATAATATATATATAAGCATACGTTCTAGTTCTTTATTACGTAGGACGAATAGAATCTAGTATACCGTTTTATAACCAAGCATATTTTACATCCCGTATTAATTTCTGCCTTCAGAGTGTTGTAAGTCAGTAACGAAGTGCATATACGTGTGAGTGTAAAAATACTTTAAATTTCAAGCGTATTGTTTTGTTTATTTATATGTTACTAATGATTTCGATTACTAAAATTGCAACGTGTATCGAAATCGCCCAGGAAGATCATAACACTGACGGCTCATTCGATTGGGAGTTTTAGCTGGCGGGTAACTAGTTTAATGCGAGATCGATACTAGACGACATCGATATCTATGGCTAATGACTAGGATATGTGGTTTTTTTTTTAAATTGCAGTTTCGGGCTGCGTTAGTCGCGACCATTGTCGTAATAGGAGCCGGAAAAATCCGGTTCTAGAAGGGCAGGTGACGGTTTTAGTTTTCATCAGACTAATATCGTTCTTAAACAATGGTATCGGATTCTACCTTTATTTCCTGACCCCAAGAAGAAGGGAAGAAATAGTATGTGTGTTGGCGAGGGTACCACATACAATACTTAGTGTCAACACATAGCATAATGGACTATGTTCGCCTGTCATTTACACCTACTCAAATTACTTAACTGACATTATCGAGTGAAACAACCAAGTCGATGTTATATATAACCAATTCACCAAGTTAATTGCTGATTCGCCAAGTCAACGTATGTGTTACTTATATCACTCAATTCAAGAGAGTGTCACCGTTATCCTGTAGTGTGTCACCAATATTCATTCGTGTATCACCAATATTCTGTCGCGTGTCACCTTTTTAGCTCAACATATCACCAATATTCATTCGTGTGTAACCAATATTCAGTCGTCTGTCACTAATATTCAGTCGTGTGTCACCAGTAATATGCCGTGTATCACCAAAATCCAGCCCCGTGTCACCAACCATCAGACTGAATCCCGTAGACAGCACCCCCGGGGGGTGAGGATGACGCGTCATATCTTTGATCGATGCCCGTCATCTCCCATTTTTTTTAAAACCCTCGAGAAACTGCGTCGTGGGCTTTTTTTAGTTTTATCATCCAGTCACGAGTCAAAGACAGCTCATTTTGTCTACCCCCCCCACACACCCCCCCCCCACACACACACACTTACACACACACACCTTCCTTTTTTGGATAGCTAGACAACGTCACAATACGGATGTAAACTTGGCCTTGTTATAATTTGTTTTCTTGTTGAGTTTCGGTTATTTTTTTTCATGTTACAGCGGTTCAAAAAATAACAATAATAACAGTAATAAAAATAAAATGGAAGATAGAAAGAAAGCCATATATATAAATGGGCTATATGTTATTTAATTAAAGTCTTATAATTTAACTCACACAATTATCCACATTTTTTAGTAAAACCCAATGAATACTAATCAAATTTAGTTTCCCTAAAAAATCAAAATGCATAATACTTTTGGCTTGGATAAATGCAATTTATCGAAAGGTAGTCAAGTCAGCTTGTGGGAAGGGGGGGGGGGGGGTGGAAGGGGTGGGGGTTCAGGGGCAGCTAGGCGGTGGCGTTGGGTGGAGGGCGTTGAATATAGGTACAAGAGTGAATATAGGTACAAGAACAAGCAGTGCCCACTTATCTCTGTTAAAATGATGTTGTTTCACAATGTGTCAGCGTTTGGAAAAAAAATTACGTCCTTTGAAGAATTCAATGAAACCTGTCATGCATTAGCAAGAACAAAGCCACTCAAAAGGCCATAGTAAAAAACAATTCACAGAAAAGGTGGGTGGAGTTTTTTTCTGTGGTATTTCCCTAACGGTATCACAATACACAACAGTTTCTTGAAACCTGAAAATTTTTGACCTATCATTGACCAAATTTTTTATTTTATCCCCCCCCCTACCCATATGCATGCAAGAAAAAAGATATTTTAGGACATTATACATTTAAGAATGGTGTGGTCGAATGGTACAACCTACGATTGCTAACCCGAAAGTCTCGAGTTCGGATCCCGGGCTTGACTCAATAGGGCGTGTTGGGCCCGAACAGAAAAAAGATGATAATTATATATTTGAGAACCACTATCGTCAACAACGGCAGATAAGTGGGTTCAATGTTTTTTTTTTGCAAGCGATTGACAAAATGCCTTGTTTTTACCGACTCAAGTTTCGTGGCATAGTTTTAGGCTATTCGTTTTTTTTCCGACTTCCTGGATTATTTCCGTGATGGATGGTTACAGAAAAACCCAGTGTGGGCGGTGGATTAAGTGCATGGATAATAGCCAGCACAATTGTTGGATTGGAATACCATTCAAAACATCCAAACCAGGAAGTAAAATGCGGGTTTTTTTGCTGAAATAAGGGTACTGATTGTATTCTTTTACAATGCGTTTTTTTTTTTTACATTTTATATGAAAAGTGGGGTAGGCGTGGTTTGACAAGAAACCCGAAAGTCTTGAACTCAGATCTCTCACTCGAGACAGTATTATGTTCCTCAGTTCACTCAGTTCTATTAGATACCTGACTCACGATTAGGAAATGACGGTTAATCACACTAGTCACTAGCCTGTATACGTGGAGGTAAAAAAAGCAGATGCACTCTACTTCATCTGCCCTCTTGATCTATGTGTCTAAAACAGCGTCATTTTTATTTAATATTATAAATACTATTTTTATATTGAAAGATAAAATAAAATATATCCTGAAATAAATGTATGTGAATTACTCCCACCCCCACCCACTCACAAATATTTGACTTAAAAAAGAAAAAAAAACACCATAAAATAGATTAGATGAAGTAGAATCAAGGCAAGTTCTTGTTTTCACTTTGTCCAAACGATCTGGTCCATACATCCGGTCTGGGGATATCAAACGAGGTTTCTCTCATCTCACCTGCGGCGTGACCTCGGTCAGCAGGCGATTACAGGTACATCAGACCAGCAGGTAGAACCTTGGGAGGAAGAGATAAATGGGGGCGGGGTGGGTGTCTCACAGAAACCAGAGAAGGGGGGGGGGGTACAAGATAATGGTCACGGTTGATTGGCAGGAATTTTATGGGGCATGGTACTACCTTCTCTCATCCAACCGCCCCCCCCCCTACTGTGACGTAGTCTTCAGGGGGTCATTAGGTACATAAATCAGGTTGTCTGAGAATGTGGGCCTGGTGGGATTTGTCACGTGATGAAAGCGCGTGCTTCTATCATTAGCAGACGAGAGTATAAACACGTACACACGCACATTCACACACATACGCGCTTTTTATTTTTAAAAATGTGTATCTTGTTTAATATTAATATTATACTTACTTTTAGTTTAATTGTAGTGTTTTTTTTTTAAGTTTTATAGCGATTATTATTAAACTATAAACATTATGCTAACTTTACGGAGCTTTTGTAGATCTACATATTTTTTACATAGTAATAGCTTGAATGATACACATTTGATAGCACAGATGGTGGCTGCATGTATATTATAATATATCCATTGGGTTGATATAGCTCGGTACTAATCTATCTGAGTAGCCTGCATCCGATTTAATTAAATAACTTTAAATTAACACAAAATTAATTACGTCCGAATATTTCAGGAATGAAGGCCTTATAATATATAAAAATAATTTATTTACTTGAATAATGTAATAATCGTATATCAAAGTATGTATTCTTATTCCGATTTATGTTAGTGTAAAAACTAATTCGGTACCTCAAAAACTCATTGGTTAAAATGTAGAAACTACGCACAAAATCAACAAACAACGTATACAGCTGTCATAGTCTCAATCGGATAATGAAATAAAGAAAAAAAAAACGGACTTTTCAACCCGTTTACTATGACAAGATCGTCCAAGATCTCACCAATAAGCCGCTTCCATTAAGCGGACAAATAAGATCCGCTCACTCAGGAAAAAAAAAATTTATATCCGTCTGGCCCACACCGTATCGAATTTCTCCGATGGTTAGCGGAGATTCGACGGAAAGTGAAAGCGAAAGTAAAAAGTAGGGAAGAAAAAAATATAGCCGGCTCGACAATTAGCGGTAATTACCGAACGCTATTTTCGGCGGCGAAACGTCAGCAGTAGAACGATAACTCAAGGATTGGATGGTTCTAAATGACAGATGGTGTTATCATTGGAGTTGTTTAGGACTTTGGGTAAGGTGATACCTTACAGACCCGTTCCTTTAATTTTTCTCTCTTCACGTTTGAAAGTTTGGCATGACGTTATATTATTATCGACACGCCGGCAAAGTGTATAATATATATATATATATATATATATATATATATATATATATATATATATATATATATATATATATATATATATATATATATATATTAAGGAGTAAAGTTTCTCTTTAGAAAAAGCGATGCATTGGGCAGATGAAGTAGAATTCCTATTTTTCGTGACCTCGGCTTATGAAAGGATTGTATAGTTAGCACCATGTCAAGCCGCCTTTACTTTCCCCGATGTAAGTCAGGTATTATCAGAGCTGGGTGGACTATGGGACGTCTTTCAGTCACAAGTCTGAACTGAGATCTAAACTCGAGACTTTGAGGCTGGCATCCAAATGCTCTACCATTCGACCACGCCGTCCCATTATATATATTAAAATACCTTGGTCACTTTGAGTGATTAACTATGTCAAGGCCACGAAAATATAAAAAAAAAATACCCAGAATCCTTCAAACGCATCCTCCGTTGACCATTAAGAGCGATAAGGTTGGCTGATCGGCCAAGTGACCGCTCGGTTCTTTTTTTTCCCGGTAAATAGACAGGACCGGTCTCTTTCAAGGACGGTAACACGACTAATTAACACAGTAGGGAGATTCCCTCCCCTTGATATCGCCGGAGCTATTTTTCGCTCTGGCCAGCCTTGACTGACCGCCCGAGGGGGGCGGGGGTTGATTCATGGCTGACGCAAAGGGAAGATAACCGGGTAGTTTAATGGCCCACCCCCAGTGGATTAATACCCTTGGCTCCCGCTGATAAGCCCCAGCCATCGGATTCTCGCGTGGTTATCTAATTAACGATAGAGCGGCTCAATAAAAAAAATTGTCTCCCCCTCTTTCAAGGGATTTTTTATTGAAAAGAGTTAACTTTCCTTAGATGTCTATTCGGATGGACTATGTAATGAGTAGCGACGTTGTGTTACAGTGACATCATGAAAGCCAAGCAGCCTTTAAGCTGGTGATAAATGAGCTGGGAGAGGATTTCATTATTCCACGTTAAAGATCTACTTGATATAATACGTTAAGTGTATTTTTAACGAAGGCTTTAGTTCATAATCCCGTTTCTTTCTATTAATACGTTTTAAGTATTTTCTATAAAAAAAATTTAAATATATAAAATTTTTTTTTTAAATCAAGCGTATAATCAAAAAATTAAAGCTGGCTTCAATCATATATTAATACTTTCCTCAAGCTTAACAATATTACTTGTATACTATTCTTACAATTGTAGCACTCGTACAACTATAGCGTACATATTATCAAACTAATCCTACAACAACACCCTTCAACGAAACAACCCTCCAATTAAACAACCCATTCAATGAAACAACCCATACAATGAAAGAACCAATTCATTGAAACAACCCTCCAATCAAACAACCCTCCAATGAAACAACCCTCAAATGAATTAACACTACAACAAAAATAACCATATAAAGCAAAACAACCCAACAATAAAGCAACCTTTCAATGAAAACAATCCCACAATCCCACAATCCCACCAATCCCACAATCCCACAATCCCACTAATACCACAATCCCACCAATCCCACAATCCCACCAATCCCACCAATCCTACTAGTGTCATGTTTGTGGAGTGCGCGAGGTTGACCGCGAACATGACGACACATCACGCGACGTCAATCAAGGTCAGTGACGTGTGATGACGTTTTACGACTTCCTGCCATTTGACGACAGACGACAAGGTGAGTTAATGAGTGGAGACCGACTAGTGGGTTGTTGTTTTTTTAACCTCCACTAGCGTAAAGTTTTCATCAGGTTTGGTTAGGTTTAGCGTCTGTTTGGGTCAGTTCTTGTTGTTCTATTCTTCAAAGCTATTTTTTTCTTGATTTAGAGTCTCTTGACCAATTTAAGAACAGATCAAATAGTGTTCGAGAAATATCTATTTGTCTTGAAAGGAAAAAAGTTCTAAAGGACATTTTAAAATGAAATGAGACTTGTATGATTCCCGCCCCCAACCGTAAAATATCTTATTTTTGTTACGTAATATACGGTCAATCCATTTGATAGGTGATCAAGCATTTAGACAAAAATCCTGAACACCGAGACACCAACTTTAACTCACTGTAAGCAGTCACATATATAAGCAAGATATCAAGTTCAGCTCACTACGAGTAGACTAGAAAATAAAATAAAAAAATAAGCGAGACAACAAAGCCAAAACTATCAACTATCCCATATGGTATCAAAATATTTTGCCCATTGAGCAAGTCATGCCTTCAAATAAACCCATTAAAGATCAACGTATGGTATCAAAATCTCTTGCCCATTGAGCAAGTAGATGGAGTCATGCCTTCAAATAAACCCATTAAAGATCAACGTATGGTATCAAAATCTCTTGCCCATTGAGCAAGTAGATGGAGTCATGACTTCAAATAAACCCATTTCAGATCAACATTTCAACCACGCTACATCAACTCCTTCTCAACAAAGATTGTTTGGATCCGTTTATCGCAAAGATTGCCCATACTCAGCTACAATAAACGATGTTTGACATCTTCAAGTTGCAGTTACATCACACCATTACTCAACTCAAAAGTAAACACCCTCTCCATCTCCTCGAGTCATATCTCCAGTTCCACAACAACCAGCCTCGCTTTCATCCTCGTATGTCGGACACCGCCGACTATCACGCGCCGGAGATACGGAAGAATCCCGGCATCCTAGGATCCGGGTCTGGGACCCTGCCCGGGCAAACAACAGCCCGCCCCCCGGGCCGCTCGCTTATCGCTTTTAATTAGCACATCTCGGACACGCGAGCCGACCGAGACCCGGATGTGTTGACATAACGTCTCGCGTGATTCCCCGAGAGCACTTTGATCCCTGTAAGTAACAATGATTACAGACGGTCGCTGTTCGATGCGGGTATTGACTGTAAATAGACGAATGTCCGGATTAGATTTGGACATGAAGGGCCTCAACTCCCATGTGGGATAGTGGAAGGGGGGGGTGTGAAGTTTGTAGTGTATCAATGACGTAACGTTTTCCTGTCGTCTCAAGGAGGGCGAACTGACATTAAGTAGGGTGAGTACATCTGGAATCAGAGAGTGGTGAGTTCCGCAGTGAGCAGATGATCTGGACATGAAGTACTTGAATCCATACCCAACGACAATACTTTTTAATCTTTGAACACACACCTTATTTTTTCCCGATTTACGCGACTCATTTTCTCATATTTCTTCCAAAACAATAAGAGCCCATAATGAATGGAAAAAAATATTTTTCGTTCCTCTGTATCAGGCAATTAATTACCGCCCTTTCCACAGCTGTCCCACCCCAACACTCTTCAGCGCTAGTCAAACATCAACACCTGTTCTGGACCAAAAGTCTCCACATATTTAACACCCTAACCCACTACAGTCCTAAACCAAACCATTTATTTACACGATCAACAGCTGTGAGTTTCAGACAATGGTCGCTTCATAAACTACGAGTCTCTCTTTGATAATATATAGGTCTATATATATATATATATATATATATATATATATATATATATATATATATATATATATATATATATATATATATATATATATATATATATATATATATATATATATACAAACATATATATTGATTAATTATATATATATATATATATATATATATATATATATATATATATATATATATATATATATAATATATATCTGTTTCAATAAATCCATTTTCTGAAAACCAAGATAAAGCCTATGAGCTAAGAAAATAATGGCCACTTTTATTTACCTGGCTTAATACAAGATAGGCCACCCTACATGAAGCACACGAGACCTGATAGAGAGAAAAAAACATCTAGGAAGTCATTAACCTGGTTATTGATATCAAGCAGCCCCCACATTGGAGCTGACAGATTTACAACCGACGAGAGAGTTGTCTCAACTTGACCCACCGGGTCAACGCCCCTGGGTGAGCATCTCTGGCGTGATGCACGTCATTAGAGCGACGGCAGGGCTAGATTTTGGCGCGTGAGTGCTTGACGTCACACCACGCTATTGTACGCCTTGTTATTTGACAAATGGCCAGATTTTTGCCGTGTTTGGGTTTAACATTTCATTTATGTAATGTCCATAGATTTTTTTAAAAACATTTTTTTTTTTTGCAGCCGTTGCATTAAATTGGTAAAATTTATATCACGCATTCCAAGTAGAACTCTCTCCCCTAGAAACTGGTCTAATAAAATGACAAACATTGGTAGACTAAGACAATGTCACATCGAGGTTCCTTCTCTCTTGTCTGTTTATGTCCCAGTGTCAAGGTTACGATGCCAGTTAACTTTCAAGCCAGCATCTGAAAAACAATCAGATGTAGGAAGGAAATGATCAAAATTACAGGCAGTGTTAGAGACATCTGAGGGCGAAGTTTAAAATAAGGAAACTAACAAAAGAAAACAATTTGACATGAACACGGTATACAGGTTCAGGGTGAGAGTTGGTGCTAGGTTTATGGTTAGGTTTAGGCTAGAGTTAGCAGGGCAACAACTCCGATAGGAACTTTTAAGGTTTTCCCCCAAGTACTAAAAGAGCCGGAGTAGTCTAGCGGTAGAGAGCTGGACTGCTAACCCGCAAGTCTCGAGTTCGAATCCGGGTTCAAGTCAGTAGCCCGTCCCTGAGTCCACCCAGCTCTGATGGGTACCTAACTGACGTTAGCGAAGTAAAGGCGGCTGGGCGTGGTGGTGACCACACTATCTCTTCATATGCCGAGGTCACAGAAACTAGTGAACTCTACTTCATTTGCCCTTTAGACCGTCAGGTTTAAAAAGGGAATTTTACTTTTACTAAAATAGCCAGAACGTATTTGATGCTTTAATTTTAGATAGTAACGCTTAGATAGTCCAAAAACAACAACAATAACAACAAAACAGGCCAACAACTTAGCCATAATACTAACACACCGTTGATTAATCCCATAACCTATATCAAATCCTAACCCTAACCTTGACCCTTCCCATCACCATAAACCCTGACCTTTGAACTTTATCATGCCAGGCTTCCTTAATTAAAATTACCTCCCCAACCCCTTTCCCCCCAATATAAATAAATGAAACATAAACACCACATTTCTCCACACAATGATATCGTTTGTTTTGGTTGTTTTTTTTAAACAGCCTCGCACGGTTCACGTGCGTGACGTAAGACACGTGAACACGACACGCTCTTATCTCAAAGCACGGACTGGCCGGCGATGATAATGGCGATGATCGGCGATGAAGATGATAAAAGCGCTGGCCGGGAATACATCTAACAATGAAGACATAGATAGTTGACAATGTCGATTATATTAGCGTTGGTCGACAACACGTTTGATAAAAGCACTGGCCGGCAATAGATCTAACAATGATAACGGAGATAGTCGGCAATAATTACGACAAAAGCGCTGGTCGAAAATAACAATAATAACGGAGAAAGACGCCAATGACGTTTGTAATGGTATCTGTAGGAAATAGCGACGTTAATAACGCTGGTCTGCAATAACGACGATGATTACGACGATTTTTCTCTTTGCTAATTACAACGAAGACTAGCATTGAGAAATCATAAGTATCACAGATAAAAAAAAATACACACATAAAATAAACATTTCAAGGATAATATTTTTTTTTTAAAACAGCAAAAAGAGTCTAGACATTCCGCAGTTCACACATATATTTTTTTTTCTTTATGTTAAACTTAGCGTCTGACCTTCCCTATTTCACGGACTGGTGTGACCTTGTCCTTGGCTCGAGGTCGTCTTGTCACCTTATGATTCATACACCTTAACCCAACCCCTATGATAATTTTTTTTTCCTTTTTTATTTTATTGATGTAATATATTATCGATTTTTTTCCCACCGTCCTATTTTTGTAGGTGCGACAAGACTTGAATTGTGTCAGTGGTGTGTGTGTGTGTGTGTGGGGGGGGGGGGGGGGGGGGTTGAGGTTTGGTTACAGGAGGAAAGGCCGAGGTGGGGAGAGCGGGAGTAGGAGGGGTGGATTCGGAACCAGCATTTTTTTAAGTATCTTGACATGCATTCAATTCTACGTCAATTATCTCCCTTGAACTAACTTAAGAAATTAAAAAAAAAAAAAGCTTTACGCTTACTTCTATTCTAGCAGGTTTAAACATGAAGAAAAAAAACTGTTCATGAGAACAAAAAAATAGAGACGAATTTTGTCTCAGAAAAGGTTTTACAATTTCAATTCAAAAGAAAAGTTTTTTAAAAAAATCTTAGAAGTAAAAAATAAATAAATAATTTACCAACTTAAAATAAAACCGCCAAGCACCCACATTCACATAGTATTTCTTTCTACATTTTTTTAACATCAGGAAGGAAATGACTGGCGTTAAAATGTCCAGCGTTGAGTATAAGGTAAATAGCTCGGATAAGGCGGTAGAAGAAAAAAAAAACCCTCGACGCAGACGATAAAGGGTTAATGTTTATAAAAATGTGAATAAACAATACGATAGTGTTATCGTCGGCACACAGGGCAGCTATTCACTTCTCGACTTGTGTTATGGGATGGAAAATTTGGGGGTAGGGGGCTTGATATACACAAAAAAATGGGTGTTTTTAGATTTATTCTGTAATTTACCGAACGTCTACCGAAGCAAAAATAAAACAATAATTGATAAAAATAGATACTCTTTTATTTTTAAATTAATTTTTTTTCTAACTCAAAGATTGCTATCAATAAAAATAAAAATGAGTTTATTTGATTATTTTTTTCCGAGTTTCACAAAAGAAGCTTTCTATAGGTGAAAGCGCAACGCGGAAGTTAGACGGAAAAGGATTCGCTAATGACGTTTACTTTATGAGTTTATTCGATAGATAGATAGACTTTTATTACGTCATGCGTGTGTTGATTTGGGTAAATTGTTTTATCAGGGATGAATGACGAACCTAGTTTTTATATTAATATTGCTATAAATGAACACCCTCTGTTTGGGCGAATACCGTGCTTGGGTTAGAATGCTTTTTTTACTTTCAGTTGGGGTAGGGGTGGTTGTGTCGAGAGAATGTCAAGGTCTGGGTTTTCGTGAAGTGAATGGGTTCAAAACCCGTAAGTCTTATACTAGCAAGCCTTCAATTCCAGTCATACGCCAGCTGTTAGTTTAGGCTTGTATTCAACTAAGTGATTTTTAGATAGGACAGTGGTTCTTAACTTGGGTTCAATCGAACCGTAGGGGTTCACTGAGCCAGACCCAGGGTTCGGCGGAGGTCATATCATTCACGATCGGGTTTTGTCACTGCAGACAACAGAACTATTAAGGGCTCGGTGAATCAGCATTTGAAAATGGCTGTGCTCGGTACCTCTAAAAAGTTTTAGAACCAGTGAGTTAGGCCTAGGACTAGTTTACGGTCAAGTCAGGGCTAGGGTTCGCTTGCAGGAAATTCTATTTTAAAAAGTTCACAGCATCACAATGTATAGCCAAGGGTTTATTCCAACAAGGAAGTAACCAAAGTATAATTTTTTTTAAAAGAAAATGTAAAAAAAAATCACCAGGTATTTTTTGAAATTTTTTTTCCCTCGAATATTATAATTTTTTTTTTTCACGTTTCGTCTGCGAAACGTTTTTTTAATTGTTCAGACATCATCGACTTCCGTGTTAGATAAAAGGAAAAAAAAATCAATCCTGTTTTATCTGATTGAGATATGTCTGACATCGTTTTTACAACGCCTTGATTCTAATGTAGATACGGTACAGCTTCATCAAGATCTTTGATCTAGTTTTTACTGCTGTAACCTTATCTTTAGGCCTGTGACGTATAAAGAGGATAAAGTCACGTGACTACAACCAACAAAAGAATAACCTATAGGTCATTCAACTACATCTCAAACCAATTACACCCGATTAACTTTGTAATTAACTTCTTTTTTTTTATAATCCGGATACCTAATTATGTTAATACGCCGACCTAGTTTTACATACACAGATGCGCTCTACTTTACCTACCCTATTAACCTACATTAAGTTGACTTGAACTTGGTTTACCTATGTTAATACTTTAGCCACCTGATACAATACGGGCTTTAAGTGTCTGTGATTTATGTGGTATGGATGGTGTTGGAGAACTGTATAGCGCGACAGCAACATTGGGAGTATGTCTATGGCCCTTATAGATGTTAGGTCGTCTTTAGATGTGTTAGATCCTCATTCATGACACATTGTGTCATATCCTCATTCTATGACACTGTCAGATCCTCATTCATGACACACTGTGTCATATCCTCATCCTATGACACACTGTGTCATATCCTCATCCTATGACACACTGTATCATATCCTCATCCTATGACACACTGCGTCAGAACCTCCCCTCCTCCCCTTCATTCTACTGTCACACTAACCTAACCGCTCCCATTTAAACCTAACCTTTACCTAAGTCCTAATCCCGAGTATAATACATATTAACCCTTAGGTACCTACATTCCTATCTAATATCGCCCAATAGAAAAACAACCGGAAGTCGAAAATCGCGCTCGTTCAAATGGGGAGTTAACCCCTATTGACGTTTTTACCATTTATTTTTTTTAAATTGGGAGTGCTAAAAATGTCCTACAAGATGAAGGGTGAAAAAAAAATCTAAAACAAAAACAAGAAGAAATAGAGAAAAATTAGAGAAAAAAATAGAGAAATAAATAGAGGAAAAAAAAGAAATACGGGTTAATTGGGTCCGCACCGGCGACAACTGTGCAAAGGGCGATAACTGCGCTCATTGTTCGCGGGCCAATTACGGGACAGGGGCGACAACCGTCCTGGGCCTGGCGAGAAAAGGCTATTATACGAGAGGCTATACATTATTTATGTCAAATTTCATTTCGTATTGGCGGTCACCAGCCGTGCTGGGGGTGGGGGGAGGGGGGGGAGGAGGAGAAGGAAAATAATGACCCCCCTTTCTTGCGACCGCAGTGACGCGTTTATTGGTCACCTGTTGGTACCAATCCTAGTCGAATTGTTAAGATGCCCGAGGGTGGGGGGGAATGAGAGAAATAGCGGGTGTTAAAAATCTGTAGTCAGGGTTATCGAGTTTGAGGTCCAAAACGACGAAGTGCTCACTTTGTTTTTAAACCTATTAAACACAATTTAGTTAAAAACAACAACAAAAAAAAAAAAAAAAAAAAAAAAAAGCATTGTCAGGTACCCTTACGCTCCATGGGGCTGGTGAAGTAGAGTTCACCTGTTTTAGTGACCTCGACAGATGAAGGGATAGTGTGGTTCAGCACTTTACACAGCCGTCTTTTCTTTACCCTAACGTGAGCCGGGTACCCACCAGAGCTGAGTAAACTGAGACCACACCGCCCAACACCATTAATTCTATTTTAGGGTATGGCTAAACGAAATGAACATCAAATAACTCCCCTCCGCCCTCTTTTTTCCCCCCTCAGCTAGTTTGAAACCATAACACTCTTACATCGATTGCCAAGCTACTGAATTTTACTACCAAGGGGTTGTTTATTTATTTTAATCTTTAATAATTAAATACATAAACAAAATCTTTTCGATTTTTCTAGCTTGAATAAAATTCCGTCAAACGTCGAGAGTAATGTCCCCGTTTTTGTTTTAATGATCGAGTCAATAGGTCCATAATTCTCCTAGGATAGATTTTTTTCGTCAGAGACACACATACACACTCACGCATGCACGCACACAGACACCCTCGCACACACACTCTATCTCTCACACGCACATACACACACAAAAGCCGGCTGAAAAATACGGTGTTTAAAACCTTTGATAGCTAATCCGGCGACATATAAAACGATTGGCGAGGCTAAGACCTAATTTTACGTTACTTAAAAAATATATATTTTGTGTTTATACATTATCTACGTCGGCGTATTTTTCTGTGGAATTAATCTATGGCCGCTGACACATAATATAGGTTAAGTCAGTATAGTTAGGTAAATACCCTGACGGTCCATTGAGCAGGTGAAGTAGAGTTCACCTGTTTCTGCGACCTCGAAAAATGGAGTGATCGTGTGATGAGCGCTATTTTGTCCAGTCGTTTTTTGCTTTCCCTAACGTCATTCGGACAGATCTACCCAAGAGAGCTGGGCGGAAGTCAAGTTTAGTATCCAAACTCGAGACTTTCGGGTTACCAGGCGTACGCTCTTCCGCCCGACCCTTCCGTTCCACACAAGATGGTTCAGGACAGCATGAAGTAAGGGTCAATGGTTGTAATAGTCAGCACCCCTTCTCCTAGTTTTTTTTTCTTCAAATCATGTAAACTGGTAATCATGGATCCACCCCCCCCCCCCCCCCAGGAGATAAAAACTGATTATCGATGTACTTTAATGTAATTCAACGATGAGATACATTTTTAATCCCTTAGTGTTAAAATAGAAGTGGCTTAAGTTTTTTAAATGGGAGAGAAGTTTTTTTGGTATTAAATATGTTATGTGATATGGTTAAGCTTAATTGTAGGGCTGTTATAATATCGTTATCTGCGGTATTAGCTATTCGAGTATGTATGTATGTATGTATGTATTTGTTTATGTATGTATGGTAATTCAACTAGTGGTTTTTCTTTTTTGTAAGCATTTTAAAATGTACACTTGTATTTATTGAATTTTCACAAATTAGAAGACATAACGAATTAAATAAAAAAAATTTTTCGTGTATAGACTAATCAAAACGTTGATGACTAGAAAAATAAATCTCTTTAAAAACAACAACAAAAAACGATTGGGTATGCAATTTATGTTGATTTGTTATTATAGAACGACTAGTCCTTGAATAATAAAGTCAGACGCATGACGTCCCAGACGGGGCAAAGGGAGATCATAATCGACTGAAAATTCAACGCAGTTGAGTGACGTCCCCTTGCGTGAAGACGATCCTCGCTGCTCTGTTGGTAAACAACCGGGGGCTACCGATAACTCAAGGGCAGAGCACTCCCAAATTTTTTCTTTTTTTTTTTTTGGTCATTGACGAACTGTTCAGTGCTTATCATAATTAGAAGACAAAAATGTTTGTCTATAAAGTAGGTTGTATGTGTGTGTGTAGAAGACAGGGGAGGGGGGGGGGGGGGGGGGCGCTGATGTGCATGAGCGGAGGGGGTGGGGATGTGGGTCGTGGGTTGCTGACATTGAAGTTATCGATGGGATGCATGGATGTGGTGGTAGCTGGGGTGGGTGAGGTGGTGTTGTGGTGCATGGTGGTGATCGTTTGGTGGTGTGTGTCAGAGTCTGATGGGGTTGGAGTTTGGCGCTGGTTGGGTGGATGGGTTTACAGATACACTGATAGCTGGGTATACATATACACTCTATTACAGATACGCTAATATATACGGTTTTACAGATATACTGATATTTTTTTAATATTCAATATTCGACGTTATGGAAACACCACTATACGAACAATGAGTACACTAATGGGCGTATGGTTTAAACATAGCAGTAGTTGAGTGTATGTGCTCTCTCAAGACACATGGGGCAGATGAAGGGATAGTGTTTCCCTACCGTAAGTTAGGTACCCATTACAGCTGGATGGACTCAAGGACGTTCCACTGATTTGAACCCGGATCGGAACTCGAGACTCTCTGGTTAATAGTCTAGCTCTCTACCGCTAGGCCACGCCGTCCCCTGAGTGTATGTGAAGGCGTGGACAAATAAACGTGAGCTACATTTCAAGATGACACCGTGACGGAAACTAAAACACACTGCGTTGTCCTATCTCTGATGGCTATCTGTACTCGCTTAACCCCTTGTAAACTGTTGACTCTTCTTGAACACAAGACTCCAATTTCCTTCTAGATAAGAAATTAGTTCAAGTGTTCGAAAAAAAAATAATAATTGAGATCAGTTTTTGATAAACTTAAATTTAAATATATAGAAAACCTATCCAAAGTAGAACATAAGGTCAAAAGGTATCAGATTTCCCCCGTAATATCTACGTCAGATTGTTACGAGAGTCGCAATTAATTACTCGGGGAAATTAAGTGTCGGACGTTAAGAGATGTTTAGCTCCCATATTTTCTCTAATAATAACTTTGAGCGTCGTGTGACTCGTGTCATTGAAGAGTTAATCCATACGTACCATCTGGCAAGTTCACAAAAAAACAACAACCTGGCACACTGTTTGTTTTTGTTTTTATATTTTTCTTTGTTTTGTTTTGTTTTTAGCACCACGGCCTCATAATTGGAAATTCACAAAATTAAACGCCATCCATAATCGACGAAGTTATAACTTGTAGATCAACTGTCTTTGTGATCAACGAAGCGGAACCATCAAATGTATGCATATTATTATCACATCCCCGATCATGAAACGCGCAACGTGTTTCATTGTGCGAGTTTTTAAGGTCAATGTCGCATCCTGGATATGCGCAGCTTGTGCTCTGCGCATGCGGCTGCGCATTAATATTTCGACGTTTTCGAACAAAGATCAAAAGATGGGATGAAGGGTATGATCCCGGTACCATCTCACCCATCAAGAGTGGTGGATTGATGGGTGCGGATGGGTTATGATGGGTCTAATTACACGCAGTAAAACAACCCGTTACCTTGGTACGCTGGATACGGTGTAGTTATTATTTCAATGCATGAGGTCGTATGCACCGAGGCTTGCAACACCTGCGAGAGTTTTTTGTTTTGTTTTAGTGTGACGTCAGGGGTTCTCAAACAAGTGGTTGACAGACCCCAACACTCGGGTTTTGTCTTTTTCTAATGAGTTTCAGCGGTGTTGGTCGAGTATACAGTACAAAAACAAACAAAAACAAAACAAATATGTGATATTAACTCATAGGTTACATTAAAAAACAAACCTTTCCTTATGTCGTGTCAGAAATAAGAAAAAAAGGTATGGTGGGAGGGGGGGGGGAGGGAGGATAGTACAAGCAAACGAGAACATACACAGAAGGACATAGACAAATGGACATAAACAGATGGACATGCACAAGTTGACAACCACAGATGGTCATGTACACACATAGATTAGCAAATACATATTATCATGCTCAGATAAACATGCACATAAACAGAAGAACATGTACCTATGCACATCATTAATATATGAACACACACAGAACATCAAACATGAAGAGTTCTCATGCTAAAAGGACAAACATTCATCTCATCCTATTTTATCTCAACCCCTCCCCTCCCCCCACCTTTTTTTCCACAATGTTACTCAGTTGACTTAATACTTTGAAGCCCCAATGATTAAGGGCAGCACTGTAACTACACCTCTCCACTGGACACTTGTTTAGGGCAGCCCTCTTCAAACGAGCTCAGGTAAGCCCAGCAGCCCTTGTACATATTGTACTTAACCTCATCTGCTTCATCGCTAGCTCATACATAACTTTAGTTCAATTGTCAGATCACACGATTCATACTTTTAGTTCCTTCATTAGATCATACATATCATACTTTTAGTTCAATTGTTCGATCACAACATACATACTTTTAGTTCCTTTATTAGAGCATACATATCATACTTTTAGTTCAAGTGTTAGATCATCCATAGCACACTCTTTGTACCTTAATTAGACCATCCGTAACACACTCTTAGTTCCTTTGTTAAATCATACTTAACCGTGTTATCAACCCGACCTAGCAGTAGGTAAACATCGAAAACAACACACTACCGTTGTAGGACATTTATAGAAAAACCACTAGACGTTTCGATTACAGTTAACATCAAGGTTATACGTGTAATTACATTTGAATAAAACAGCATATGCAGCGGTTCGACTCAAAGTCTTCATTGGAGTGTAACCATCGGTTTTTAGATTTATCTTTTGCTTCATCTAATTTTGTTGGCTTTTTGTTCTCTGAATGGATCGTGTTAATGTATTTCGTTGCCTTTTGTGTTGCATTGTTGAAAAACAGAAGTGAGGTTATTTAACTGACGTTAAATGAAACAAACAACAAAATAAAGGAGTTTTGAAAAGAAATTAATAACAAAGAAATTATTTGTTAATTCGGTTAAATGGATTCATACAAGAGTTCAATGACTTTTTATATAGTATCTACACATCCACGATGGAGATTTTCAGGGTGGAGGGTGGTGGCAGTTAGAGCCGGGGGGGGGGGGGGAGTGGGATAAAGTATTAATGTCTACTGCACTAGTTCTTTGTTCTTGATATTGAATAGATTACACAGTGGTCTTACCATACGAATCATTTCATTATCGATCTCATCTATTAGCATTGTTTCAGTCATTTCAATCCGAAAGGCAGGCACTTAAAACTTTTTGGGGTAGGGGGGGGGGGTGCACGTAAATCTCCAAGGGGTAGGGGCGGACACTGGTTAAGGTATGTAAATTAATATACATTATAAATTTATTGTATATCGTCCGGAAAAGGAGGGGGAAGGGAAAATGGTTTCATGTACTCCAGGAGCAACTATCCCCCCTTCCCCCGAATAGATGCCTGAAAGAAACTGTATACAATCCAAAGACATGGTGGTGTAAAACTTAACAATTCTTGCTCGTGCTATTAAAAATTAAAGAGCAACGGTCTGTATCTTTACCGACCAATGCATACATGATCTACATTGCAATACCACGAGGTTGGGGTTGGGTGGATGCAGATAAATAAATTGAAAGCTTTAAGAGGGGTGCAAATCTGAGGGGGGGGGGGGTGCAAATCGAAAGTTTATCCCCGGGCGCCGGGAAGGGTCGCTACGCCTCTGGGTGGATGGTGTTGTGGATGGGGTTTACAGATACTGTATGTGTACTACAGATACACTATATGGGTATTACAGATCTCTATGTGTATCTTTACCAACCAATGCATAGATAATCTACATCGCAACACCACAATGAATAAGCTACACAACCAACCAATATTGAGAATCGTTGCCCGAGATGTTTAAAAATAGCCGTTAACCGTTTTATTTAACCAACTGCCAAGCCCCCTTCCCCCCTTTCCCTCCACTACATTTGAAACATGTATATCTTGAACATGTCTTTAAATCTCCCTCTGAGATAAAACTGACTGTATGACAGCCCCAACATACATTACTGCTGGTAAGAAATGGGTTTGACGTCACGAAGTTGACGTTGGTTATTTCCCTTCACAGTGGCTGCCGGCGCAGCGGTTCTAAAATTGTGAGGTTACATTTTTAAAATTTGCCTTTCAGTAAATAAATAATTTTGTGGTTTTTTTTTTGGATGAATAATGTAAAAATGTTAATGATAAAATAAAAATAAAAACCAATAACCCACTGTTTTAATTTTGTATTGTTTAACTTGATGGACACTTACCCTGAACTGCAAATGAAAAACAAACACACACACATATATCCAAAGAGAAAATGCAATCATAAAACCATTATTTTTTTAAAGAAAACCACGGATAAGTATAATAAAAATAAATGATATAATTTTAGTCATAGATTTAAAAAAAAAAAACTTAAATAAAACAAAACATTTACATTTTTATTTACCTAGTGATTTTTCAAAACAGTCTGTATATAAGTTTTCATATTTTTTGGTGCTTAGAGCGACTTCACCATATCCACCAATAATATACAACCATTCGCGAATTTCACCAAAACAAAACTCGAATTAGCATCAACAAAACAAAAATAGGTCCTATTCCTAGTGGATGACAAAATAAAATTTTGAAAGCCGTGCGGAGAAGCTTGCAATAGACGGACACGGAGACGGTGACACGTATCGCTCACACATTAGGTGTAGGCAGCTCTAAGACAAATGTTTGTTGGTAAGTGCCGGACACTCGGACAAGGTTTTAGAGCCTGGAGTTCCCAATACATAATTTAGCAGTCCGCTAGTGCATCAGCTATATGAGTACTCCAGTAGTGAATACAAACTGCTAAAAACAAAAGTTCTCAAACTATCTCCTGTAGGGTACAAAGTCAATGACTGATCACCGAGAAGTGTCAAGAGCTAGTTCTCTGTAATGATTTATATTAAAAGAAACCTCGATGACTTATATGTACACATTGATGACACGACAATTATTTCCCTTGTAAACGAAAGGACCAACAAGGTAGCTAAAGTAGAGTTGACTTGTTTCTGTGACCTCAACGTGTGGTTAGTTCTATGCCGAGCCGTTATCTTGAGTCAGGTACTCATCAGAGCTGAGTGGACTCAAGTACGACATAATTGAGGGCCATGGATTTGCATTCGTGCTCTGAACAGAAAATACAAATTTTTATTTTGGAATGTCGGAAGAAGTTATTGTTTTAAGCAACGCCTCCTTTCTCCCCAACCTACTCACTAAATGTTCCCCAGGGCCGAGAAGTTAAGAACCCCTGGTTTGTGCATCAACATTTTGTTAACTCACAGAACATCCTTGAAAGACATTACTGGATGGTCTGAGGTGCGATCAGTGAGAATAATGACCAACGGCGTCTTGGTAGAAATAGCTCTCATCTGGGTAGAAATAGCTCTCATCTGAGTTTAAGTACTGACTGAGTATTGACGCTTTGGGAGCGTCTTTGCCTGTAGCTTAAATATTTTATAGAAGAGTTTCCTACACAAGTCTGTGTGGTGATGGTTTATTTGAATGCGATTGTACACGGATGTGAGTAGACACTGAAGGACACTAGTTCTTCAAGTGTTTCGTGGTGGTATTTTTAGAGGTAAACACGCGAAAGAAGAAGCTTTTACTAATTAACTAGAAAGTATTTACGTCCTCCTGTCGTCTGTCTTTTCCCTTCCGTTACGTCAACAACTTTCTGCGTCACCTTTACGTCACAAACCTATTCGTTACGTCACCCATTACGTCATTTACTATTTCTCTAAAGAGTCACTCATACCCTTCCCCACGAACTCCATCTGTCTTATAAATGATGTTAGCAAGGAAATTGTTAAATCAGAATTTTAAAAACCCTGAGCGTCAAAAACAGGTTCTGAGTACACCTGACATTGTGCGGTCAGACTTTGAGAACACCTGACGTCCAGACTTTGAGAACACCTGACGTCCAGACTTTGAGAACACCTGACGTCCAGACTTTGAGAACACCTGACGTCCAGACTTTGAGAACACCTGACGTCCAGACTTTGAGAACACCTGACGTCCAGACTTTGAGAACACCTGACGTCCAGACTTTGAGAACACCTGACGTCCAGACTTTGAGAACACCTGACGTCCAGACTTTGAGAACACCTGACGTCCAGACTTTGAGAACACCTGACGTCCAGACTTTGAAACCACCTGACGTCCAGACTTTGAGAACACCTGACGTCCAGACTTTGAGAACACCTGACGTCCAGACTTTGAGAACACCTGACGTCCAGACTTTGAAACCACCTGGCGTCCAGACTTTGAGAACACCTGACGTCCAGACTTTGAGAACACCTGACGTCCAGACTTTGAGAACACCTGACGTCCAGACTTTGAGAACACCTGACGTCCAGACTTTGAGAACACCTGACGTCCAGACTTTGAAACCACCTGACGTCCAGACTTTGAGAACACCTGACGTCCAGACTTTGAGAACACCTGACGTCCAGACTTTGAAACCACCTGACGTCCAGACTTTGAGAACACCTGACGTCCAGACTTTGAAACCACCTGACGTCCAGACTTTGAGAACACCTGACGTCCAGACTTTGAAACCACCTGACGTCCAGACTTTGAGAACACCTGACGTCCAGACTTTGAGAACACCTGACGTCCAGACTTTGAGAACACCTGACGTCCAGACTTTGAGAACACCTGACGTCCAGACTTTGAGAACACCTGACGTCCAGACTTTGAGAACACCTGACGTCCAGACTTTGAAACCACCTGACGTCCAGACTTTGAGAACACCTGACGTCCAGACTTTGAGAACACCTGACGTCCAGACTTTGAAACCACCTGACGTCCAGACTTTGAGAACACCTGACGTCCAGACTTTGAGAACACCTGACGTCCAGACTTTGAGAACACCTGACGTCCAGACTTTGAAACCACCTGACGTCCAGACTTTGAGAACACCTGACGTCCAGACTTTGAAACCACCTGACGTCCAGACTTTGAGAACACCTGACGTCCAGACTTTGAAACCACCTGACGTCCAGACTTTGAGAACACCTGACGTCCAGACTTTGAGAACACCTGACGTCCAGACTTTGAGAACACCTGACGTCCAGACTTTGAGAACACCTGACGTCCAGACTTTGAGAACACCTGACGTCCAGACTTTGAGAACACCTGACGTCCAGACTTTGAAACCACCTGACGTCCAGACTTTGAGAACACCTGACGTCCAGACTTTGAGAACACCTGACGTCCAGACTTTGAAACCACCTGACGTCCAGACTTTGAGAACACCTGACGTCCAGACTTTGAGAACACCTGACGTCCAGACTTTGAGAACACCTGACGTCCAGACTTTGAAACCACCTGACGTCCAGACTTTGAGAACACCTGACGTCCAGACTTTGAAACCACCTGACGTCCAGACTTTGAGAACACCTGACGTCCAGACTTTGAAACCACCTGACGTCCAGACTTTGAGAACACCTGACGTCCAGACTTTGAGAACACCTGACGTCCAGACTTTGAGAACACCTGACGTCCAGACTTTGAGAACACCTGACGTCCAGACTTTGAGAACACCTGACGTCCAGACTTTGAGAACACCTGACGTCCAGACTTTGAAACCACCTGACGTCCAGACTTTGAGAACACCTGACGTCCAGACTTTGAGAACACCTGACGTCCAGACTTTGAAACCACCTGACGTCCAGACTTTGAGAACACCTGACGTCCAGACTTTGAGAACACCTGACGTCCAGACTTTGAGAACACCTGACGTCCAGACTTTGAAACCACCTGACGTCCAGACTTTGAGAACACCTGACGTCCAGACTTTAAAACACCTGACGTCCAGACTTTGAGAACACCTGACGTCCAGACTTTGAGAACACCTGACACGCTCACCGTGTAGCTCGGATTAGCGGAGGTCATCTTGACCTGCTGCGATTGTCTGTCTGCCTCCATTTTTCTTCTTTAATTAGGGTTGACAAGGGCATTAACTCTGGTGTACCCAGCGTAAAAAAAAAAACGAAAGAAAAATAAATAAACCATTGAAACAAAGGTTTAAAAAAAAAAGTCGGTAACATAACACTCAGCTGATGTGTTAATACCTTTTGTTAATTTGTTATGTCGTTCAGATAACATTAGTTCCTTCGTGACAAGTAGTTTTGTCATCAGATCTGTATTAAGTAACAAGTAATGGGTATACATACATACACAAACATATATATATATATATATATATATATATATATATATATATATATATATATATATATATATATATATATATATATGTGTTTATGTGTGTAATTTATTTGTATGCGTGGTAGAATAATTCAGTTTTACAATTTCATTGTTTGTTTGAGATTATGTTTTGTTAGACTTCTGGACACGTAAAAAATTAGGTCGGCATTTATACATGACTGAACAATGACGTCTATCATCATCATCATCATAATCATCATCATAATCATCATCATCATCATCATCATCATCATCATCATCATCATCATCATCATCATCATCATCATCATCATCATCATCATCATCATCATCATCATCATCATCATCATCATCATCATAATCATCATCATAATCATCATCATCATCATCATCATCATCATCATCATCATCATCATCATCATCATCATCATCATCAGCATCATCATCATCATCATCATCATCATCATCATCATCATCATCATCATCATCATCATCATCATCATCATCATTTCTCGTTGAACCCAAGACACTTGGGGCAGATGAAGTAGAGTTCATCTACTTCAAAGAACACGGCATATGAAAGGAAATCGTGGTCAGCACTCTTCCCAGCTGCCTTTCTATTTTCTTAACGCGAGTTAGGTACCAATAAAAGCTGGGTGGACTCAGGGATGTTCAACTGATTTGAATCCGGATTCGAACTCTAGAACTCTCGGGTTAGCTCTTTACCGCAAGGCCACGCCGTCCCTAATGACGTCTATGATGATGTAGTTACCACTGCGCGTGGCGTGTATTCAGGGGCCAGCATTTATAAATGGAAGAAGTGAAGCGTCCTATCTCTACCTGCATAACACCACGTAGCAGATTTTACAACATAGTCCTAAAATTTGATATAAAATTATTTTTTGTTTGGCTTTTGTTTTGACACGGACGAAGAAAGAATTTCGAAACCTTGCTTAATTACTTTAATAAGGTGGAGGTCTATTAGACATGTATTTTGATTGAGAGTGGAGTCACCACTTTATTTTCACTGTTTATGTCACTACCTTCCATATTTGTTTTAATACAACTGCAAACCACTGTCAACACTTCCAAACGAAGTGCCAATCCAACTCCTCCAAACAATTTGTATCTGAAACAAATAGTTTACTTTCTTTTTAAATGTACTACAACGTTACACTAAATCCCCCTTCCATTTCCCAAAAAAAACCAATAAACACAAATGGTTTCCGCTTTGAGGTTAATGTAATTAGTAATAAAACGGGTTATTAAATACGATTAGAGGTACAATGGACCCTTGGGGTCGAAGCGTATATTATACCTGTAATTGTCTTTAATTTATGAGGTTTTCACTGTTTATTACTATTTCCTTAAAACCAGCACTTAATGTTAACTGTAACATTTACTACCTTCCAATCTAAACCTACAGGTACTAAAACTGTACACTACCCATCCCCCTTCTCATTACCCTAAAACCAGCACCTAATGTTAACTCTAATCTTTACTACCGCCCACCCCAAAGCTAAAAGTACCTAACATCTACAACCCCCCCCCCCCCCCACCCTCTGTCTCATTTCCCTAAAACCAGTAGCTAATGTTAACCATAAACTTTGCTACCACCCACCCCAAACCCAAATGTACTACACCTCTAGATTACCCCCCCCCCCCATAATTTCTCTAAAACCAGCACGGGTGTTAACTGTAACCTTAACTACCAACCAACCCTACAAATCTGCCAAGCGCCATATATACAACAAAACCCGAAACAAACACCATCCTGATAAATTACCTGGCAAGGACAAATCCCCCACCCCCACCATAAAACCTCCCAATAAAGCGAGACACCTGGTGGTTGAGCCTACAGGTACACACCATAAAAATCTGGCAGGCTGTACTGGACGGGTCACCTTGAAATAGTATCTGACCCCTGCAGGGTCTGGGTCGGAAATTGTAAGCAATAATAGAAAAGGAAAAAATAAACGCATTTAGGAAGTCTTGATAAATGACTTGGTGATAAGAACGTAAATTGACTCGATATCAATGAGAAATGACTTGATGGTTTCTATGATAAATAACGCGTTGATATTTACGAGTAACGAATCGATATCATCGAGAAATCACTCTATCCAAAAGGTATATCCACAAGAAATAACACGACGTTATTAAAATAAATGTATTTTTTTTTGCAGAAGTGCACACTGAGTAAAGGGGGGGGGGGGGGTTAAGTTGGGGATAAAATAGTTTTCTGGTTGACTTCATCAATGTATAACCCCGAGCATTTCTGTTTGTTTGTGGCTAATGTGTGATGTATGCATAATATAGAAATAAAGATTAGGCGTCTCTGCCAGATTGCAGTCAGTCAGTAATGGAACACCACTCTCTCCGTGTTGCCAACCCTTCGCTCTACCACTCTACCACGCCGTCTGTAAGAGATTTACAACAAGGTTGAATAAATCAATCTCTACACATCACACTCTACTATTTAAAAAGAATTGATTAAAATAAAACAACCTACGCAAGCATGGCTTTGACGTCGTTCTTTTAGTCGACCCGTATCTGCTCAAAATTAATCACTGATTATATCTTAATTAGTACCATCACACGGCATTGGTCACAAAATACATTTGTTATTGCTTACCCCTAGCTTAAACCAGTCGGACAGAAAATTATTTTGTAATTTCCAAAAAATAGGTTTGAATATTTAACACTGTTCTTGATCGAGATAGCTGTCCCGGTTAGTTCGAATGAATAAAACTTTAGTGATGAACCTTTTGTTTTCAATTGTAAAAATACGTTTTTACCTTGCATAAATAATAAGGTTTTTATTAAAATCAGGTGATTCATTTTATCAGTGAGGTTTATGAAACGCATTTTCTGTATCCTATTTCGCAATACCAAAATAAAATCGATCAAGCCAAACCTTAGTACTCATCTAGTGAATTCAACCCACTTACTAACCCAAACGCTTTCATTAACGCTAACCCCAGAGATTGAGAGCTAGACTGCTAACCCGAAAGCCTCGAGTTCGAATCCAGTTTCAAGCCTGTAGAATGTCCCTCTGTCCACCCAAAGCTGATGGGTGGTGAACTCACGTTTGGGGGAAAACAAAGGCGGCCGGGCATAGTGCTGACCACACTATCGCTTCATATGCCGAGGTCACTGAAGAGGATGCACTCTACTTTACCTACCTCACGTGTCTTGGCCACGAACGGTAAAAATGATGATAAACCCTAAATATCATTGCAGTGCCGCTGACGTGATTTATTCTTAGGGGTCATCCATTTATGACGTCCACACGCGTGGGGGGGGGGGGGGGTCCGAAAAAAACTGACTTTTGTGGACGCATATGGACTTGTATAAGGAAAAAAAGTGGATTTTTGTGGACATCCGTCCACAAAATCCAGGTGTGTCGCTTTCAATAGGGTACTATTGGTGGGGGTGGGGAGAGGGGAAATCCAGCCTGTTGATTAGTCCTTGCCAGGTAATTTATCAGGATGGTGGGGGGGGGGGGGGGGGGGTGTCCAAAATCCAAAAAAAAAATTGTGGACGTCATAAATGGATAACCCCTTATGTAGCCCATGAGGAGCAATTGGGTTGTAGCCACGCCTCTCCACCGGACTCTTGTTTTGGGCAGCTTTCTTAACATGAGCCCACGTAAGCCCAGCAGGCCCTTGATTCTCCTTACATTAAAACAAAGCCCCAATTTCTATGCAAGCACAATGACACTGGTTTTATAGTATGGGTACGGCTAATCATAATCACTTACTATTCTTCAACTTGACACACTTCATAATCTAAGGGTCTACTGTAACACATCAAGATTTAAATATTTTTTTTTTATTGTTGACAAAAAACCCCAAAAAACCATTTAACAACGACAATAGATTGCCGTTGATGAGACCGATGTGCAATGAATGTACAATAATCTTACGTTACACCCCTAACAACAGAAACAGACGATACCTAAGCCTGACCTTGCAGACGAATACCTGCCGGAGCCCAGGGTGAATGTCTGAAATGCCGTCTGCGGGAGCGTATGGAGCGTCTGCTGGTTCCCGAATGTCGACTGCTGTGCAGAGGATCCTTAATTCGTGACGATAAAATTTGGAGGAATTCGCTCCCTTGTGTGTGCGCCCTTTTTATTTTAGTCAGAGGAGACAGGTTAATGGGGGGTTGGTCAGTCGTGATATGATTGTGTGATTAATTTGACTTGTGGGGTGAGGGGGGGGGGGGGGGAGGGGGGGAAGGGGGAGGGGGGTTAAGTCAGTCGTGATATTTAATGTGTGATTGTGTGATTAATTTGATCTAGAATAATAATGCCATGAAATAACTGCAATATAATATTAAGGCTATGAAGTTTATCATGTTTATTAATGATTTATAAAATAGAAACAATAAAGTAAAGTTAAGATTTTATTTGCGGTCGTCTGAAAGCAAAAAATGTACAAGAAAATAATTTTATGGACTACTAGTTAATTAATTATACAAGACAATTACAAAAACAGATGTATATTTTTCTAACCGTAACTTTATGGAAACTACTGAAGTATTTTACAAAAGTTTTCAAAACATTTTGACATATTTTGCCAATTGGCATTAATTTATTTTTTCTATTAATATAACAGAAATAGGAGTGCTATTAGGATTATCATTTGTACTGTGATATATGAGGATGACAAGTGATTAAATCAGAAATAAATGGCATTAAGGACTTAAGACACGTCAGTTAGCCACATTAAAAAAAAACCGCTAGTCATTTATACAAGAAATGACAATAAGGAAACTATGACATGTCACTATGAAGTAAAATAAACGACATGTCAGTAGTCCAAGTGTCAGTGAGAAGTCAGTTGTTAACGTGTGACATAATCAACAAAAGCCTATCCTATCTTCGACTTAATCCTCAACATAAGCCACCCCCCCCCCACCCCCCCCACTCACTTCATCTTAATGACTTCTGATCTCTTGAGCTACCCAACCCTCGCCCCCCCCCCCCCCCCACGGTCTACCCCCCCCCCCCCCCCCCCCAGCACACACACCCTCTACTCTAATTGTGGGTAACGACTCGAGAAATTTCTCATCTAAATTCACAGCCTCGTTCGCATGTCCTCAGCCAACGCCAAAACGGAAACAGTTCGTTCCTGACCCGGGAGCTCGCTGTTTCAGACGGTTCTCACAGTATCACAATTTTAAACCCCAGTATTACATTTTCGGTGAGTACGTGAAAATATATTCACACAAGTCCCTACAAATTAGAACTTGTCAATTTTTAAATCTTGAAACTGATTTTTTTGGTCTTAAGTAAACCCGAGCATGAAGACATTAACCTTTTTTTTTTTTTTTTTACACCGAATAGAATTAGTCTTACAGCTGGGTTGTTTTATCTTTCTGGGTCTCTTATTGGCGGCGTGGTCGAATGGTAGAGTGTTCGGCGGGTAGCCTGAAGGTTTCGAGTTCGGATCTTTTCACGGGCTTGTGACTGAGTCCATCCAGTTTTGATGGGTACCTAACTTACGATAGGGAAAGTACTGACCACACCATTCCTTCATATGCTGTGATCATGAAACTCTACGTTACCTGTCCAATGGCTGTTATTATATATATATATGTATATATATATATATATATATATATATATATATATATATATATATATATATATATATATATATATATAATGTGTGTATATAATATGTATATAATATGTATATAATATGTATATAATATGTATATAATATGTATATAAGGTGAGAATCCCTGCAATACATGACGACGTACATAACATTGACGTGCCGCGATTAGCAGGTAGCACGAGCAGAGACTGGCTCATACATCACGTGGTGTTAATACCTGGATCCCCTCCCCCACCCCCACCCCCAACCACTGTCTCATTTCCCCCCCCCCCCCCCCCCCCTTTTCCTCGTTCTAAGTGCTTATACACATCACCCGTTTTCAATTTGGCATTCAGGGAATTTATTTTTAGATCGTCGGTGAGAATACCGTTAGGTGGGGGGGGGGGGGGGAATTAAAGACGATACATTTTTTTTTCGCCGATTGTGCTATGGTGTACGCAGATTAGGTAGGACGGGGGGGGGGGGGATTAGGATGGTTTTAATAAGAGCATGGGGGAGATGTGATCGTGGTAGGACACTTAGGGGGAATGGCTGGATTAAGCTTAAGCTGAGCCCCTAAGTGGGAACTACGCGAGGCCTCTACGAAGATCCTTTTACAAGAACTGTATCCGTTTAAGATGCATATCCCCCCCCCCCCCCTTAAAGGACATCGGATGAGGATTGAAAGGGGAGATGTGGGTAGATAAATGGTTATCAAAGTTGAGGCAGTAGTTCCCAGAAATATGCGCATCAAAAAATGCGCAACCGAAATCTGCGCAAAAGGAAAAATGCGGAAATTTAAACTTATTGTAATGATACGGTTTCATTTAGTCGTATTTCATGGAAAGATGTTATGTACGCTACGTTTTATTTGTGGACATTTTAGAAATGTCCTTAAATTACCGTTTTATAAAAAAATTACATACGAACTGTTTTTTGTGCGCAATTATCTGTTGCGGAAATTTCCTTTGCGAACTTTTTTTTATCATCGGTTCAGATCAAGCATTTTTATTGGTCAGCTGTTCAAAACAGCTCGTAAAGCAGGACTTTAATAAATTAACAGACACGATGCTTTGTTAAGAGAGTGCGTTGGGGTCGAACAGATGGGTGAAAATATTTGGGTTGCAGTTTAACTTGTTAGATAGCTTATTCAGGATTTTACGGTAATCTGAACATCCTATCGTCACAGGGGTAAGTCGATGGGTATGCAGGCTAGGCCGCACATCGTTAACAAATACCGTAAACTGCCTAAAAATCATGAGCACTTGGTTCAACTCTTTCGCACAGGACTAATTATCACTCATTAAGATAATCAGCCTGTGATCCAATCAAAGAGTGTGCCAACAGCTACCAAGCCCTCCCCACATTCTTGACGTGTTTGCTGCGGTGTGTAGATATTGAAGACGTGGTGTGGGGGTCTTTAAAAGAAAGCTAAGACAAGAATTACTTTTTAAAAACAAAAGCCATCACCACCTGTGTGAGTATGGTTGTCGTTGGCACTGGTTGATGAGGGTGAGAAACTGGTGGAAGTGGTGTGGTTGTAGTTGGGACTGGTTGATGAGGGTGAGAAACTGGTGGTATGGATGTGGTTGTAGTTGGCACTGGTTGATGAGGATGAGAAACTGGTGGTATGGATGTGGTTGTAGTTGGCACTGGTTGATGAGGGTGAGGAACTGGTGGTAGGGATATGGTTGTAGTTGGGACTGGTTGATGAGGGTGAGGAACTGGTGGTAGTGATGTGGTTGTAGTTGGCATTGGTTGATGTGGGTGAGGAACTGGTGGTAGTGATGTGGTTGTAGTTGGCACTGGTTGATGAGGGTGAGGAACTGGTGGTAGTGATGTGGTTGTAGTTGGCACTGGTTGATGAGGGTGAGAAACTGGTGGTAGGGGTGTGGTTGTAGTTGGCACTGGTTGATGAGGGTGAGAAACTGGTGGTATGGATGTGGTTGTAGTTGGCACTGGTTGATGAGGGTGAGAAACTGGTGGTATGGATGTGGTTGTAGTTGGCACTGGTTGATGAGGGTGAGAAACTGGTGGTAGTGATGTGGTTGTAGTTGGCACTGGTTGATGAGGGTGAGAAACTGGTGGTATGGATGTGGTTGTAGTTGGCACTGGTTGATGAGGGTGAGAAACTGGTGGTATGGATGTGGTTGTAGTTGGCACTGGTTGATGAGGGTGAGAAACTGGTGGTAGTGATGTGGTTGTAGTTGGCACTGGTTGATGAGGGTGAGAAACTGGTGGTAGGGATGTGGTTGTAGTTGGCACTGGTTGATGAGGGTGAGAAACTGGTGGTAGTGATGTGGTTGTACAAGAGGTGTTTGTGTATGGTGACAGGCTTGGGTGGGGAAGTTATAGCGGTGGTGGTTACGGGTGGTGGTTTCTTGTGGGGATTGGGTTAGCGTGTTAGGTGGGGTGGTATTTCAGACGTGACGGGGGTTGTATGTTAGGGGTGCTGGTTTATTAGGGGTGGTGTTAGTAGGGGGTGGTTTGTTTGTTAGGGTGGTGGCATGCTAGAGGGATGGTTTGTTGGGTTGGTGATTTGTTAGGGGTGATGGTTTGTTTTTAAAAAAAAAATTGGTTAATCAGTATTAAGAACATTTAACATGGTATATAACTTCAGGAGTAATTAATTTTTCACATTATTTTTTAGGAAATGTTTTCAACCATTGTTCGAAATTCTAGTAACCCTCCCCCCTCCTCCCCCCACCCTCACCCACAAACAAACGCATACTGACTAAACGCAGCGGGTTTTACGTAATAGGCGGATCCATCCTGACGCAGCACTCGGGTTTTCCCCTTACAGTTTCCGTTCCCACACACGTTACTTTGTTGCAAATGGAAAATACATCATCTTACATATTTTAACGGGAAATTCCATACACGTATTTTTTTTTTTTTTTTTTTTTTTGTTGTGAAGATTACATTGTTGATCATGTTTTGAAAGATAAAGTACTTATTTTTATTGAATTAAAATACATTTATTTTGATGACGTTAAAAGAAAATGAAAGGTGTCAGGTTTATTCTTTAATTTTTTTTCTCTCTGCTATAGTAGGGTTGTGTGATGTGATAAAGAAGAGGTATACTGGATAACAGGCTCTTAAGTCTCGCGTTCTAGGACTTGAATAAGCTAGACAACCCCCTAGTTAACTCAGCTATTGCCAGTACCTGGAATGCCACCAAAACATCCACGGGTCTATGGATGAACATTATATTCGTTTCAATTAAAATAAACATGTTTAATTAATTAAAATTAAAAAAAAAACCCGATTTCATAAGAGATTAGTCTAGCCTGATACAAAAGAATTAATTACATCACTCATTTGTATTACAAACACTGATTGCTTTTTTTTTAAATAGAAAATATTGTATGCATTCATTTTAAAGTTTCGAATTTCCCAGCTTGTCTAAGTTTCATTAGAATATTTATTAGCATGAAACATTTGGAACCGTAGTTTCTATAGTCAGGCTTGTCTCGACGCTATACATCGGAGATTACGTGAAAGTCTGAAACAAAAGGAAATCTCCGGTTATGTTTTCAACGGGAATTCCCAAACAAAGAACGCAAAAAAAAAATTATTTTTAATACTAAGATAACGTATTACAAAACTAACAGAAGAAAGAGAAGAGTAGGTGAGGGATGGGGTCGGGGTGGGGGGGGGGGGGTGGGGGTTAGGAACGCAGAATCAAAGGACAAAGGACAAGGGGGTATTTGTTGCTTAATCCGTCATAAAAACGAAAGAAAAGAACACAACAGAAAATGGGGTTATTTATTAGCCCCGGGTTAATTTTAAGTGGCGGACAGGACGCCGGACGGGCCTTGAGCAAGCTCATGAATATTAATGAGTAAGAGCGTGCATGAGTTTCACGTGTAATGAGATTAGGGCTAGAAGTTGGGGTGGGGGTGGGGGAGGCGGGATTAAAAATGCGAAGGATTGACAAAACGTGTGCATGTCGTCTTTAATGAGCTGTCTTGTTAAATTCCCATTAATTATAGAGAGGGGAGGTAACAATGCAAGCGTCTTGGGGGCAAGAATTAAAGGTTAAAGATTAACTGATATTACAGATACAGATATATCTGGTATTGGATAGGCTGCGTTTAAAAAAAAAGACCAGCTATTGTATTGTGGCCAGGCGGATTAAACTCTAATCCACCCTCACCCCCCCACTCTAAAACCATCCCACCCTCCCTCCTCCCACACCAACATCCCTGCAGCACTACATCCACCCCCCGTAACATCAACGTTACCTCTACACCCAACCCTTGAGACATCGCCTTAGTACTACTTTTACCAACACCACCACAACACCCCTACAACACCCCCCAACACCCACACGACACCCACACGACACCCCCACAACACCCCCACAACACCCCCACAACACCCCATAACACCCCCCACAACACCCCCACAACACCCGTAAACATCAAACACTTGCCTATCATCTTTCCGCCTCAATCTTCAGGTAGTGACACTTTCAACACAAATACATAGACGCACGCACAAAACATGGCGCAAATTAATTATACTCAACTTCAGTGCTCTCACGGGGTCAGCGTGGTCGGTCGGTTAAGCTCATGGCTGCTGAATCGAAAAGTCTCGAGTTTGCACCCCAAAATCGAACAACTGTGACCTTGTCGTTTGTTCTTTATGGGGAACTATGAATTGTAATCAATGGCGCATAACATTATGATACTTTATTGTGTTTGAGGCAATCTCTTACACCACTCGAGTCAAGAAATCCGAAGAACAATTGCACTCAATTGTAAAACTCTAAAAATAGATTGAAATTTACACTTCCTGTGACATTTCGTTCTTGTGTAATCCTTATTTTTTGTTGTTGTTGCCAACAAATCATAAAAAAAAAACGATTTGAAGAAAAACAATACAACGACTATAATTTCTCATAGCTGGTACAAACATCTCACATTTTAACTACGTCCCTCTTGTGTTGATCTATGTTGATCTAAGTACAGAAATGTTGAAACAGCGGTATAATTACACATCCCGGAACGGTTCAACTCAATACAAGTTTTGCCTACTCTCTACGCACTAGACTTTAATTCATATAATAAGTTCAAAGGTTATTTATAATTCTGACATTTTTTTTTCCATTCCCACATAGAGTAATGATAGGTCTTTGAGAGTTGCTTTCCTTGTAGTCGATTTCTGGACAAATTTCACTTTTGCTTACATTATTTGCACCGAGTTAAGTAACAGGAATTATCGCCCTGTATTTATTACAGCGTGTAATTTTCTTCGAAAACGAAACATCCCTTCACTGTCGCAGATAGTAATTTGACGAAAATTAAATGCTTTAACCGCCTTTCCTTACATGGCTTCGGGCGTTTTGTTCAGCCTTTGCTTGTGTACTACGTCACATATTTCTGTGATCCATCTACCTTGGGTAAAGCTTTCTTTCGTTGTGTAAGGCGTCCGGTGCATGTTTTCGATTTTTTTGCCCCTCCCCCTCCTCCCCACCACCCTTCAGCTTATTGACACCCAACCAACATTATACACGCCAAGCTGTAATTGTACTTGAAGCTTCACATAACCAACTAACTAGAATCGAATTTTTTTCCCAGCTACCGGAATTTTTTTTCTATGTACTGGTATTCAAATCTGCTGGTTGTCGTTTGGTCGTTATGAGGTCACCTGTTATGTTACGCAACCGTTTTCCGATCCCGGTCGGGCGTGTCATGTATGTTAATTAAACAAGGGGGTGGGAAGGGTGGTGTATCGTTGTTAAGGTAAAGCCTCAGTGATGGTGTCAACGATTATTTCATAGTTTAGGTAAGTACTAGGGCAACGATTACGATTCTAACAAAAAAAAAAAACAGGTTTTATACCATCTATATTTCGCAAACCCTAGTTTTTTTTTATTAATCGTAAAATCATACTCAACGTTATTGGAGATATCGGACATTACCACATTGATTCGGGTGTTTAAAGTTCGATACCAATCTTATGGTAACGCCTGAGGCTGAAACGCCCACCCCAACATTAAACCAAAACCCCTCTCCATTTTCGAACCGCCCTTGATAAGTTATTCCATTAGTTACATCAATATGAAGAGAGTTTGTTGTCAGTGGTATATATTCGGTATTTTATATTTCCCCCAAATCGAGCCAGGCACTAATTAAAGCTGGGTGGACTCAGTGACAGACTATGATCTCGAGTCAACAATGTGTGCTTGAAGTGACACCGTTAAACGTGTCTAAAGAAATTTAATCTCGCTCACATTGAAATCAATATTGGACAAATTATAAGTACAGTTACCTTTCAGGACCTCGCCTAACCATGGGACATTTAAAGTAAACTTCATCAGTTTCTGTGACCTCGGCGTATAAAGAGATGGACAGCACTTGGACTAGCCGTCTGTACTTCCCCTAACTAAGTCAGAGCTTGATCGACAAGTCCTAGGTCTGAACTCGTAACTTCCCGTAGCAGTGGCCTAGCGGTAGAGGGTTAGACTGCTAACCCGTAAGTCTCGAGTTCGAATCCAGGTTCAAGTCCCACTATATTCCCTCATCTGCCGAGGTAAAAGAAACAGGTGAACTCTACTTCACCTGCCCCATCGATCGTCAGGTTTGAAGTGGTATTTTCCTTCCCCCCCTCCTCTTCCATCCGCAAACAGACATGACTAAAAGCCTGTGCACCAATCTAGGTTACTCTATAGTCCCGGTGTAGGCAGATTTTGAACCCCAGACGCTCCGGGTTAAAAGCAGGATGTCACACAACTTAATCGCGTTAGTTATGTTGTTTTCGACAACAAATTTGTATCACGATAGCATTCCAGTAGAATAACTAAACAATTATTTTATGTGGAAAAGAACGAGGAAGTTATTATATTTTTTATATCGTAAAAAAAAACAACAACATGAACTAAATTAGTGCGCGGAAAATTAAAGACAATTTTTGTAAACATTCTTTCTATTGTTAAATTTCCTAGTTCGTTTCCTTAAGAAGTTGTATTACGTGCAGATGTGTGTTTATGTATAGTGGTAGTGGTGTTGTGTGTGTACGGTGGTGGTGGTGTGTGTGTGTGTGACTGAGGGTGAAGCAAGTGTGTGTGTGTGTGTGTGTGGTGATGGTGATGGTGATAGTGTGTTGGTGGTGTGTGTGTGTGTAGTGTGTGTATGGTGATGGTGTGTGTGTGTGTGTGTGTGACTGAAGGTGAAGCAGTAGAGGTAATCTTGCAACACAACAGAGTTAACCAAAACCCACCACAAATACTTTGACGTCGTATTATGACACATTTTTTTCTTGCTGATAAAGACACGTGATTAAAGAAACGATTATGAGGTTTAATGTTTAAATGTTCTTTTGAACATTATTGACATTGTGTGCTATCTGCTTTATCACGATTTAGAATCGCGCCATTATGATTCGATTTTAACGCGAAAACATTTGTAGATTCGTTGGAAGTCTTAGGGGATTTTTATCTCAAGTTTCTGCACAATAATATTAGCAGAATAAAATGAACATAAATTTAAAAAAATATATATATCAATGTGTTTTTTAATTATTAAATTTTTTAAAAAAGAAAATTGAAATTTTAAAGTTTTTTTTTAATTGACTTAGAATTACGTTATGGTAATATGGTGTAGTTTTTTTTTGATAAAACTTAAAATTGAAATATTTTATTTTTTTAATTGATGACGGTGACGTTTATTTGAGATGTCCCTTGAGTCTTGACATTGCCAAGTCGATCAAACGAAGCCAGAAACCAGAATTCTATGAAATCTTTGTACAAATAAAAGAAAAGGAAGGCGTCAACGAGTTAAAGGACGAGAGAAAAATACATGAAATAAATTAAAGAAAGATTAAATCTAATATTTAAAAAATACATTCAATAACAAAAATAACGGAGAGTTCTTTCATTACAGGAGACGGCAGGAAACAAAGAATGAGAATAAACAAATAATAAAATAATGAAATCGTGATCAACTTAATACTAGCCAGGGGCGGAACTCTTCTCTTTATTATCCCGAGACATTCGGAGTTATTGTTCTTGGTAAAGGTTGAATTCTGCGGGAAGGAAATCAACGTACTCTCTTGACGCGCAATTACGGGTGGATGGTCGTTACTCCAAGGTGAATGTCTGGAACTGGGTCAAGGAATCGATGCTCGTGCTCGGAATGGCCTGGGTGAGTTGATTTTTTTTCTTCTTCTTCTTTCTATCTTTGTTTGGAATCTGTCTTTGTGGCCGGCTTATTTATAGACATTTCTTGGAAGCTGTCTTTGTATTGTATTATTTCATCTCCTAATGAAGTTGCTTGTATATTTCTTTGTTGATTATGTTGTTGATGTTTGTTTGATGTTATTAAATTTTGTGTGGAGGATGTGTATGGTGCATGTTAATGTGGAGCTGAGGTACATTGTAATGTGACTTGGTGGTTTAAATTATACAAGGGTTTCTTGGGGGAACTGATGGGGGTTCATAGATGTTTGTTAAGTAAATTTCCCTTTTCGAATCTAACGGTCGACGGGCAAGTGAAGCAGTTCGCCTGTTTCTGTGACCTTGGGATATGAAGGGTAATGAAGGCAGCAATGTGCCAAGAAGCCTCTCGGCCTAGCGGGAGAGCGCTAGCTGTTTCGAGTTCGAATCTGGGTTTAAGTCCTTGAGTCCACCCAGTTCTGATGGGTACCTGCCTCAAGTTAGGGAAAGTAAAGGCGACTTGGCATATTGCTAACTACATTATCACAGAAACATTTGGACTCTATCTCATGGACCGTCAGGTTCGAAAACGGAACCTGACTTACTAAACTACGTAAATGAGACGAGTGTGTCATATGTGAAAGGGTGGGATGGTTGTACAATAGAGAGCGAGGGCGGTGACACCTAAATAAACACGTGATACAATATGAGAAAATAGAGAAAAGGACAATGGGTCATGCTAATCATGTTTGATTGGTCGGCATTTGAGAGTATCTTGTTAACTGACGTAGCTCATGGTGGGAGGGAAAATGGGGGTGGGGATTGAATAATGGGGGACGGGGATAGAATAATAGGTCGTGGTGAAATAATGGGGGTTGGGGTGATGAGTGCTAATCAGTAGAACGTCAACGGGAATGTCGATGTCTTAAAATATCAGCACACAAGTGTTTTATCTAGCTGTTAGGCCACCCTTATTAGGCCATCTCTAACTTTTTGTTCACTTCACGATGAACTGAAGTAAGGAATCTAAAAGTAGAGTGATAAAGTAGAAGAGGGGTAATGTCAAGTGGACGTTTATGTGATAACGCAAATAAAACCTTAAGTGACAGAATTTCGTTTTTCGAATAATTGTTTTCGTTAGACTAAAATACACACGTTTTAGTTTTCGTGTTGTTTATTTTTAGACAATAAGTTGAATGATGGGAAGGTTAGATAGCCTATGTGGGGTTGAAGTGGGGTTGGAGTGTGTGGATGATACTCCTCCCCGCTCAGACTACTCGCTCGTCTTTATAAGCTGAGAGGAGTGGGGGGAGGGATGTGGGGGAGGGGGGATGAAGTGAGCGCAACAACAACAACAAAAATTGCTCACTGATTTCTTAATTTGTCTTAATTGCCTGAAAAACAACGTGTTTACGCGATCAAAACAACGTGACGTCATTTGTTGCGTCACGTGATGCCACGGGTTGAGAGTCCGGTGAAGATTTGGGGTCAATGACATTTGGAGTGCTGGTACTTGGTCGTTGGAGTGTGTTCGATTCTCGTTAGCGGGGGGGGGGGGGGGGGAGGGGAAGGGGGAAAGAGAGAGGGGGTGGTACTTGAAATGACGTCACACGCTCGGCGTGACGTGTTTCGCCATGTCTTCAACACATTAACCTTGAACTTGGCAAGCTAGCCGTGACCTTCTTAAACTTACCTTGACCTCCATACATTTACCTTGACCTCCATAAAAAAGACGTTATTTCTACAAACGTATAGTAGCCTAAAAAACTGACCTAGACCTCTATAAGCTTACCTTGACCTACACCAACTCGCCTTGAACTTACACACTGACCTTGGTCTCCTGACCTTTACCATGACCTTCGCGAACTGGCCTTGAACTTGAATGCGTACACCGCCCTCCCTGACCCAGGTGGGCGTTACACTTGGAATGACCTTACCAACTCGGCCTGACTCCCAGTCACTCTACAGACTCCCAGTCACTCTACAGACTCCCTGTGACTCCTTAGACTTCCAGTGACCCTTAAAACACTCAGAGACTCTTTAGACTATCTATAACTCTTTAGACTACCAATTACTCTTTAGACTCCCAGTTACTCTTTAGACTCCCAGTTACTCTTAATACTCCCAGTTACTTTTTAGACTCCCAGTTACTTTTTAGACTCCAAGTTACTCTTTAGACTCGCATTGACTCTTAAGACTTTCAGTGACTCTTTAGGCTCCCTGTGACTCTACCGACCCCACATGACCCTTCAAATTGATAGTAACCTTATAACTTTACACACACCTGCCCAACAAATGACCTACCTCACAGTCTCCTGTCTGTCTATTGGAACTCATTATCTTAAAAAAAAACCAACACGCTCTCTGTTCTAATGTCCATAATCTGAAAATCAATTTCCATCTATTCCAACAAATTTTTTTTTAACTTTAAAAAAAAAACAAGAAATTTAATCAAAATACAGAAATTTTTTTCGCAATTATAATAAAAATAATCCCCTTTGATAAAAATAACAAATAATAAAAAAACAAACTTAAAATATGGAATATCATTCCCACATGTTGAACAAAATAAAAACTCACTCGTGCATGCACTGCATGCGTGAGTATGTGCGCTGGTGAGTACTTGATCTGATTGCTCTGCCCTTTACGAACGTATTATTCTCCCAGTCCTGTGTACAATTAGGACGGCAATTTAGACCAGAGGGTATTTAGACCGTATTTAGTTGGTTTCTCAGTTTCTCGTTGCTGCGAGAATCTCGTCATAATCTCGCACGTGAGTACTCAATGGCGGCAAGGGGAGGTCACTTCGTTATTCATGACCGGAAACTAGTTAAAAAAATATTTATGTTATTACGTACTGGGTAACTAATTTTGTTAATTTAATCTGGCGCATAAATTTATTTTGTGAATTTTTCTTTTGATTTTATACTTAAGATATTTTCATAATTACAAATACCATTTTCGTAATACGGGGATGGGGATGGAGGGGGGGGGGGGGAGGGGGGGGGGGTTAGGTTAGTGATCACGTTACCACGAAATCACTTTATGACCTTTTAGTGAGTGTATGCGCTCATACTAGTAGTAGAATAATAGGTGTATGTGTTGATATCGTATTACCTGAAAGGTCACAGTCGGGGTACTATGTGTTAACTGCGATTGATGATTCAAGCAATCAAGGGGAGACGATTGTGTTGCTTTATAAGCCAAAGAGAGGTAATTATGTCAGGTTTTTTTTTTTTAAATGTTGATTGGGGTCGATCTAGTTTTATTTCTGTGGTGGTGCGTAGGGCGCCCTAAGATCCACCAAGCGGGGAGGTCAAGGTTAGCGGACATAACTCCTGAACCGTGTCAGTTACATAATTGTGTCACCCGTGTAACCAATTTAAAAACAAAATATTAACCTTACAACTTTTCAATTTTTAATTAAGCCTACGCCACACTTACCCTTACTTATTTTTCAAACTCGAACTTGATGAAAAATGTACTTTTCTAAACATAGTCAACTAGTTGAACTGCCCGCGTTTTGACCGACATTCACCGGCTGATATCAAATTCTTCAACACAATCTGGTTAGGGAAAAAAATATTCTCGATAGCACTTATATAGATTCGATTTGACCATTACCTAAACCAATAATTGAAGTACCCCCCCCCCCCTCTTAAAGTAAAACCAGGGAAAAATTGAGTCAAGTACATTTAGGGTCGTGGTAATAATATAGTAATCTTGTTTAAAAGTTTATAAATAGAATCTAGGTTATCTGTTTGGAGAGAGAAGGGGGGGGGGGGGGGTGGCCAGGATTCAGTACTGACAAGGTCAGTGGTTACCTGTAGATTATAAATATGTGTGGAGTTATGAGAGTGGACAGATTGATGCTTTATAAATGGGGTGCTTTTATGGGATTTTATGGGGAGTGGGGGTTTAAGATTAGGATTAAGAGAGATGACGAGGAGGGGTTTTAAGATTGGGATAAAGACAGCTGATGGGGAGGACGTGGGGGGGGGGTTAAGATTAAGATGAAGACAGATGATGCATTAGTACAAGGACTTAGAATGTGAGCCAATAAGATGATTTGAATATATACCATTTTAATATATATTAACATTTTAGGATTACATATATTTTGATAGTGAAACAATCATGGACGATATTTTTTTGTATGTGGTAAAAATGATACACGCCACGATTTTTCACTTTGATGGAAAAGAAATGACAGACAACAGTTCACAAAGTGAAAACTAAAACAACCGGTGGATAATTTGACCGCGTGGTCGGGGAGGGAAGGGGGGGGGGGGGGGGGAGGGGGAGAGCGCATTTTCACTAATTTTAAAGTCCTGAGTTCGGATCCCTGGCAGGTGAAGCTTGTCAGTTGCTGGACAGCTATCTATTTAGGATACACCCTGAATTCAAATAACTCCTGCCCTAAGATTGTTCTTTTTAATTCCATTTCGTTCGGTGGTGGGTGGGGAGGGGGGGGGGTGCGGATGACAACCCTTCGAAAGAACTACCGCCCCGAACGAATTGGAATTAATATAGAAAATAAATACTTTAAACAGTGTCCGCTCCCCCGGAAAATTTTGTCCGTCCCCACGAAAATATCAAGTGCCACCCCCCCCCCCCCCTCCAGAAGAAAAAAGAATGGAAGAAACACTGACCTCATTATGCTTACACGCTAATTGTCTTTAACAATGTACTTTATATAACACGTAGGAGAAACAGATTTCGACTAATTAAGAGTGTACTATAATTTGCCGTAGCGAATTGGCTTATATTTTAATTTTTTTTTTTTTATGCTCTACATACCAGAAGGTCATGAAGCGGGGACCACACGCAATCGAAATAATTGCAATTTTTGTTGCAATACAAACCTACCCGCTCAATTACTTAACCGGGGTTGTTATTAGTCAGTCATTTGTCTACTGGTGTGTGCATAATGAGGTCGTTATGCAAATTAGTGTTTGGGTAATAAGTCGTAATGAGTGTTAATTAGCTTGTCCCCCATTCCAGACTAACTAATCAACGCGAAAATGGCTGAAGTGTACAATTTTGATAAAGCTACAACTGATTTACGGGCGGTTGATAACACAATACTTTTGGCACCGGCTTCTAATACATTACTGTTACCACTGGCTCCTAATACGCTACTGCTACTACCGGCTCTCAATACGATACTGTTACTACCGGCTCCCAATAGAATATGGTTACTTCCGGCTTCCAAAATAGGATGTTTTTAACACAGACTTCCAATATGATATTGTTACCAGCGGTTCTCAATACAATATAGGTAACACCGACTCCCAATTCGATACTTCCGACACCGGCTCCCAATACAATATTGTTACACCGGCTCCCAAATTCAATACCATTAACACCGGCACGCATGTATGCGTGTGGCACATATGGCCATAAAACGCTGTTACAACTTGATATTAGAGACGATGAATTATGGTGACAAAGACGAACACTGGCTAGTCGCCTACAGCTACACATACAATAACAGCTAACCGTACGTTCACAGGCACACAAGCCTGACACAAACTCTAACACCCGTAACCCTACCCAAAAAAAATGCTGTCACAAAAATTAAGTATTGTTTTACCCCTGAAGTCTGCATTATGAATACGTTGACACTGAACATTACGAGTAAGAATTTATAAAGCTTACCTAAATACTTAAATATTAAAAACAAAACCTCTGACTTATTAATCTTAAACTCGACCCCCACCCCTCATTATCTATAACGCATTTATATAAGAAATCCCCACCCCTAAAACTCTGAACCCACAACATTCCACCCCCTTTGTCCTGTATACAAACCAGGTCAATTGTTGTGTTGATATATTTTACCCCTCGCCGATCAATTTCCGAGTGCTGTCCCCTTTTTAAACGATATATAAACGTTTTATTAAAAAATATTAATAAGTCATCGTCCTTCTCGGGGCAACTTATATAAAATCGACGAAAGTATTTGTACGAATAACTATTTCATTAAATTCTATTCTACGGTATTTGACTCACATATTGGATAGGGGAGAGAGGAGAGGAAAAAAAAGGTAATAAAAATTGAATTATGCAAGCCGGACAGAACAAAGGGGAGAGCATTATGCAGTAGACTCAAAAAAGGGGACGTAATTGGCCGCGGTGTCTGCATTGATTTTGGTGGCATACAATTTGGTAACAGATGGGATGAGGTGTGTGTGTGTGTGTGTGTTGTGTGTGTGGTGGGGGGTCGGACTGATGGGGAGGGGACAGGAAGTGGCTGCGTATGTTCGTTTTTTCATTTTATTTTTTTGAATGGCATCTATACCAGCCGCTTCGATTACGGTTTTATTATTTCCCCTTTGGATGCGGGCTCAATCTGCGGGAGTCACGTGAGCCGAGGTCACGTGACTGAGGGTATCATTTGTTGCTTTCATTGTCCATGGGGGGGGGGGGGGTTTGTTATAGTATGGGCTGAGGGGTGGGGGTAAGAAAGATGGTTGGATAGATTTAAAGGTGATCAAGATTATTGGATGCAGTTTGTTGGTATTGATATTTATGAATACAGTACAGTGTTTGAGGCGGCCTTGGTGGATCAATGCTGGGCGATAAATACGTGGAGGGGTTAGGATTAGGTTAAGGGTAGGGTTAGGATTAGGTTAAGGGTCAAGGTTTAAGGCTAGGGTTAGGGCTAGGGTTAGGATTAGGTTAGGGTTAGGGCCAGGGCTAGGATTAGGTTAAGGCTAGGGTTAGGGCCAGGGTTAGGATTAGGTTAAGGTTAGGGTTAGGGCCAGGGTTAGGATTAGGTTAGGGTTAGGGCCAGGGTTAGGATTAGGTTAAGGTTAGGGTTAGGGACAGGGTTAGGATTAGGTTAAGGGTCAAGGTTTAAGGCTAGGGTTAGGGTTAGGGCTAGGGCTGGGTTAAGGTTAGGGTTAGGGTTAGGGTTAGGGCTAGGGCAAGGACCAGGGTTAGGATTAGGTTAATGTTAGGGTTAGGGTTAGGGTTAGGTTAAGGTTAGGGTTAGGGCCAGGGTTAGGATTAGGTTAAGGGTTAAGGCTAGGTTAGAGTTAGGGCTAGGATTAGGTTAGGTTAGGGCCAGGGTTAGGTCAAGGGTTAAGGCTAGGGTAAGGGCCAGGGATAGAATTAGGTAAAGAGTTAAGGCTAGAGAATACCAGCAGTATATATTGCTTCCATACTCTCTATTCCTGTCTGTCTGACCAAAAATGTCTGAAAGAAACTCTTCGAAGCGCTGGACTAACTGAAGTGAACACAAGAGCGAATAGTACATGGAAGCTCGGTCAAATGGGGGAAGGGATTGGCGGGGGGGGGTGGAGTGGGACGGGGGGGGGGGTTAGATCCTGTTAACGGAAACATGTGATTTCGGTTATAATTCGATTGTTCTTAAGTCTGTCGACGGTTCAACACTGGAGTTAAACCACGGAAGTTAAACATTATACACGCAAGTTTAACATACATAGGAGTTTGAAATAATTAAACTTACAGCTCTAAACAAATGTAATTACAGCCAAGTTTTAGAGATGCTTGATTAGCATGTGTATAAACTTGACCACTGTTATTTGGAATTTTACAAATTTTACATACTAACACACACTGACACACACGAAAGTGTAAACACACTTACATTACACAACTACAAATACAAACATTTACAAACACACCATACAAACACACCATACAAACACACAAATGGACACGCAAACAATCATACAAACGCACATACAGACCAAAAAACACATGCAAACAGGTCTATACTAAAATCCCTACGATCTAAGAGACTTAACAGAGTTTCTACGATCGCACGTGAATACAAAAAAAAAAAAATCGGACAACTGACGACCATTTTACCTAGTAAACAGATTCTATAGAGAATGAGATAATCCGCTCTGTATTTGAAACTGAAAGCACTTATTGCAGTGCGTTACGTACAGCCGACTGACCTATATATCGGGTTAGTTTCGTCAGCTTTAAAGGTTTTCGTTTTGACATTATTTTCTGTCCAGGAAATGGTATCAGTCGATTGAAATTTTACTCAACACGCGTCTCTTTCATGCATCCCTCGGTAGTGTGAGTGTGTGTGTGGGGGGGGGGGGGGGGGAGGGTGAGAATAGAAAAAAAATGTAAAAAAAATACATAGAAAATATATACTTTTACCAGTCCGCCCTTACCCCCCCCCCCCACTCTCCACCCCGAAAGAAGTTTCAAAAGGCAGCCCCCCCCCCCCCCCCCAATCGAGTTTCTGAGAAAAATTTTGAAAAGACCCTCTTTTCTCAAACCCAACCCAAAATAGGCCCACCCTAAACTTCTCTTGTCTATTATATTGGTACTGTTTCTATTATTTGGTATTATTTCTTTGGCAAAGATAGAATGAATATAAAGTTATAGTGTACTTAAAACTTTTGATCTTATTTTTTAAAAAATAAAAAAAAATTCCCATTTTTCACCTATAAATATGACAGAAGTAACGAAAATACCGTCATGACGTAATCCAGATTTGAGTTTCTCAAGGGAACGAACTCCGTTTAAAAAAAAAATAACATTTATTTTTCAAAGGGAGATGATAATCTCTCTACCTAAAACATAAATTAAGGAATTTATTTTTAGCCCGGCGTGGTATCTAAAGTGAGGTGGGGAGAAAAAAAACAGCGACCACTTTTCACAGGGAGATAACTCGAGGGATGTGTTTCGGTGCGGCGGTAATGATGTTTTTGATTACAGTTTTATGTCCAAGATTTTTTTTGGCGTGTGTTAAAAAAATGGTTTGCTCTAATTAACTGTCGAGGTGTGCTACAGGTCAGTGGTTCTCGCACTGTCGAATTCCAGACACCTGCAGGTAATATTTGAGCACTCACCTTCAAGAAACGGGTCTGTGTGTTGTATTTGATTTGTATGAATGGAATGTAAAAGGAATTCAGTCAAGGGCAATTCAAGGGAGGTCAATGCCGGTTCAAAGCTGGTCAAGGACATTTAAAGGCAGGTCGAGGATTGTTTATGGCAGATCAAGGACAATTCAAGGTAGATCAAGGACATGTCAAGGCGTCAAGGGCATTTCAGGGCATTTCAAGGACATTTCAAGGACATTTCAGAGCAATTCAAGGATTGTTTATGGCAGGTCAGGGACATTTCAAGGTAGATCAAGGACATTGCAAAGCAAGACAAGGACATTTCAGGGAATGTCAAGGACATTTCAGGGCCTTTCAATGAGTATTTATGGCAGGTCAAGGGCGATTGAAGGTAGGTCAAGGTCATTTCAAGGCAGCAAGTCCTGGACTAAATAAGGCAACTTAGGACATTTCAGCTGATCTCATCCTCTCAGGTCCGTGGACATTTACTTTTGGTGCATTGCTGAAACTAATGGATTACATGGTGTGGAGGTGGGGGGGGGGAGAGTATGGAGGGGATGGGGGTGTAGAGGGGATTGATGTGTGGAGGGGATGGGGTGTGGAGGGGGTTGAGATGTGGAGGTAATTATAGGGTTTTGAGTGGATGGGGGAGGGGTGTGGAGGGAGTGAGGGTGTGGAGGGGATGAGGGTGTGGAGGGGATGGGAGTGTTGAGGGTGTGTGGATGGGATAAATGGTGTGGTGTTTTGGAGGGTGCGGATGTGTGTCCATAACACACCATTAACTATACCACTCTATACCACACCACACCACACCACACCTAACAACATACCACTACACACCATTCACTACTGTACAATATACCACAACACACCACATCACATACCACTTACCACTACAGACCATTCATTACTATACACAACGTACCACAAAGCGCCTTAACACACCACATTTACACCTGAACACACAACACACCTTACACAACTACACACCGCTACACTTTTCATAAGATACACCCCAAATACGCCTACATTGAATGACACCAAATGTTTTCAATGACTGACTCACCTCCCAGTTTTTTTTTTTATCTAATGCAAGCCTAAACAAAAATGTCCACGGCATTAAATATTTAGTTATGTTTACATTAGAGTAACTTGATGCCTCTAATGTGAATCAAAGAGCGGATGCACTTATAGGAAGAGAAACACAGATAGGACTTGAGGTTTGGAGCACATCTGTGCTGATGTAGGCGCCTTAGGCGATCAAGTGTGTATAGATGGAAGTGCCACCCCCCCCCACCCCCTAAGCACAAGTAAAATATCTCAAATAAACCCTGATATACATACAGGTATTTAAATTTACATTAAAAAATGTGCATATATGTGCATGTGCATGTGCATGTGTATGTGTATGTGCATGTGCATGTGCATGTGCATATGCATATGTATATGCATGTGTTTGCGTATGCGTATGTGCATGTGCATATATATATATATATATATATATATATATATATATATATATATATATATATATATATATATATATATATATATATATATATATATATATATATATATATATATAATATATATATATATATATATATATATATATATATATATATATATATAATACATAATATATATACTATCTGTCACCGCATTAATTCGCGTCCTTTGTTAATTGATAAAAGATTAGCGTTACAATGCTATCAAGTGGAAACATCCGTGTGTAAATAATATGTCAATTAACCGAATTCTTTAAACAAATAATCAAAGGTGTTGTTTTGTGGGTGAGGATGGTAAGATGTGTGTGTGTGGGGGGGGGAGTGGTAGGTAGTAGGGTTAATGGGGTGTATAAAAAAACAAGTAAAGTTTCCTTTTTCGAACTTGGGGCAAGTGCAGTAGAGTTGACCTGTTGGACTGTGTGTACCGCAGATAAGGTGATACGCCTTAGAGTGAAGACACGGGACTAAGAGACGATGTTAAGAAAGATGACTGTAATGTAGTGTTTTAGTATAGTAGGGATGATCTCCCACTCTGAGTGGTACGTATATGTTGGGTGTATTTCGACGATTTTTTTTTTCAATTCAATGATTCTAACAGCCCGATTTACCCCCCCCCCCCCCCCCCCCACACACACACTGACACACACATACACCACAGCTTCATACTGTTGTCAACAACGGCAACAAAAAGGCTACCAACAGCACCGTCGTAACAGAAATAACCACAATTTTAAAACCATTACATACACGTTTTATTCACAAGTGTACTTTTTAAAAATGAAACTCAACTGTCTTGACCCCCCCCCCCCTCCACTCATCGAAACGTAGCAGCAATGTCATTCAACTTGCCCCGACATCTCTTCAAGTTAACTTAGCAGTCTAAAATTTGGAATAGACTACCGTGAGACGAGGTAGGAGTAGGCAAGCTGGACCTCGGCCAAGCACCAAACTCTATAAACATGGCGCCTTATTCTGATAAAGAGCTTTACATCGGCCCTCATATTTATTTTCTCAGCAGATGTATGAGGTAGTGTGGAAGGGGAGATAAAGCCAGGGACCCGAGGAAAAAAAAAACAAGAATTTTCTTTTTATATTTGGTACCAGTGCATGCCAGATTTCCGTTTGAATAGCTCGAATTCCAGATTTTTTTGTGGAATATGCCAGCTGGCGATCGACAATCTATCAATAAGGTGGTTGGGGGGGGGGGGGGGTGAGTTGGGGGGTAGAGGTTGAGGAGTTCAGTGCGTCTAGGGAACTCACGGGGTACCATAGGGTTCAGTGAGTGCAATGGCTATTTGGAGTTTATAATACGAAAACGTTACGTCTTTAGTAGCGGCACAAGTGAAAGTAGTTGCGGTAGCCCTTGGTGTAGACTCCTTTGCCATATATATATATATATATATATATATATATATATATATATATATATATATATATATATATAATATATATATATATATATATATATATATATAATACATAATATATATACTATCTGTCACCGCATTAATTCGCGTCCTTTGTTAATTGATAAAAGATTAGCGTTACAATGCTATCAAGTGGAAACATCCGTGTGTAAATAATATGTCAATTAACCGAATTCTTTAAACAAATAATCAAAGGTGTTGTTTTGTGGGTGAGGATGGTAAGATGTGTGTGTGTGGGGGGGGGGAGGTGGTAGGTAGTAGGGTTAATGGGGTGTATAAAAAAACAAGTAAAGTTTCCTTTTTCGAACTTGGGGCAAGTGCAGTAGAGTTGACCTGTTGGACTGTGTGTACCGCAGATAAGGTGATACGCCTTAGAGTGAAGACACGGGACTAAGAGACGATGTTAAGAAAGATGACTGTAATGTAGTGTTTTAGTATAGTAGGGATGATCTCCCACTCTGAGTGGTACGTATATGTTGGGTGTATTTCGACGATTTTTTTTTTTCAATTCAATGATTCTAACAGCCCGATTTACCCCCCCCCCCCCCCCCCCCCACACACACACTGACACACACATACACCACAGCTTCATACTGTTGTCAACAACGGCAACAAAAAGGCTACCAACAGCACCGTCGTAACAGAAATAACCACAATTTTAAAACCATTACATACACGTTTTATTCACAAGTGTACTTTTTAAAAATGAAACTCAACTGTCTTGACCCCCCCCCCCCTCCACTCATCGAAACGTAGCAGCAATGTCATTCAACTTGCCCCGACATCTCTTCAAGTTAACTTAGCAGTCTAAAATTTGGAATAGACTACCGTGAGACGAGGTAGGAGTAGGCAAGCTGGACCTCGGCCAAGCACCAAACTCTAATAAACATGGCGCCTTATTCTGATAAAGAGCTTTACATCGGCCCTCATATTTATTTTCTCAGCAGATGTATGAGGTAGTGTGGAAGGGGAGATAAAGCCAGGGACCCGAGGAAAAAAAAAAACAAGAATTTTCTTTTTATATTGGTACCAGTGCATGCCAGATTTCCGTTTGAATAGCTCGAATTCCAGATTTTTTTGTGGAATATGCCAGCTGGCGATCGACAATCTATCAATAAGGTGGTTGGGGGGGGGGGGGTGAGTTGGGGGGTAGAGGTTGAGGAGTTCAGTGCGTCTAGGGAACTCACGGGGTACCATAGGGTTCAGTGAGTGCAATGGCTATTTGGAGTTTATAATACGAAAACGTTACGTCTTTAGTAGCGGCACAAGTGAAAGTAGTTGCGGTAGCCCTTGGTGTAGACTCCTTTGCCATATATATATATATATATATATATATATATATATATATATATTATATATATATATATATATATATATATATATATATATATATATATATATATATATATATACATATATATATATATATATATATATATATATATAGGCCTACATATATATATACATATATATATATATATATACATATATATATATATATATATGTATGTATATATATATATATATATGTATGTATATATATATATATATGTATGTATATATATATATATATATATATATATATATATATATATATATATATATATATATATATATATATATATATATATATGTATATATATATATATATATATATATATATATATATATATATATATATATATATATATATATATATATATATATATATATTATATATATATATATAATATATATATATATATATATACACTATATCATGTACTAAAAATAAAAGCAGTTTGGTAACTAAAGATGTCCCTGACTATAGTAAGGTATTTAATGTCACCAGCCAAGATATTGTCAACCCTTACATTCATATCCCATTACCTCATCCCCCCCCCCCCCCCCCACTACACACACAACGACTTGTTGGGTATAAATTTCAACAATAACTGTTAGTATCGGGTTCACTTACGACCAGCAAGAACACACACGTCCCCCCATTCCCGTCCCCGTCCCCGTCTTCCCCCCCCCCCCCCCACACACACACACACACATTTTACTTGAAAGTTACCAGCGTCAGTTTTTGGCTAGAAAAAGAAAAAAACTCTTTGACTTGTTTTGTAGCTTTCAACTGTGTACTTGATGAACATCCAAGCGAGTTACTTCCCATAGAAAGTTTTTTTAAAAATGTTTTATCTGTCAAACATTCTAATCAGCAGTTTATAACAATATGTTTCTGTGCCTTTCTTTAGAAACGAAATTCATTGCTCGGTTTGTTATATGAAACATGTTATATAGGAGTCTTCCGATGTTATTCATATTGCAACTCTTCAAGACACCTGTCTTCAATAAACGGGGTCCTACACTGCAGTATAGACCAAACCCAGATCCAAGTCAGTAGAAGTTCGCTGAGTCCACCCAGCTCTGATGAGTACCTAACCCATGTTATGGAAAGTAAAATCGGCTTGGTAAAGTGCTGACCACACCTTCCTTCGTAATTCGAGGTCAAGAAACATAATAACTCTATTTCATCTGCCTAATGTATCGCTAGGTCTAAAAATGATTATTTACTCTTTTTTTTAAATACTGCAGCATATATATATATATATATATATATATATATATATATATATATATATATATATATATATATATATATATATATATATATATATATATATATATATATATATATATATATATATATATATGCGATCTGTACATTCAAGATATCTTGCTATTCAAAATTAACCTCTAATAATAGCAACATTCTGTAATTCCCCTCCCCCCCCCTTCAAATCATACCTGCACTGCACAATTCACCTACCTGTTTTCACCTCACCTCCCCTGATGACGCGCTCATTAGCTACCTGCTTAATTACCTGAGCGTGGCTAATTACCCTCTACCTGTGGCACAGAAAACCCGCCAGGTATTCGGTCGCCCCCAGTGCGATCAGGCTTGTGTTTTCCCACGACCCCAAGGCCTCGCCTTGATCCCATCGAGAGTCGCCAATGTTTTTGTTTGGGGGTCGTTATGGGCATCGCAGCAAATGTTCTGTTAAGTCCCCGTAGTTCACGTCGTGTATATATATATATATATATATATATATATATATATATATATATATATATATATATATATATATATATATATATATATATATATATATATATATATATATATAATATATATGTGTGTGTGTGTAAAAGAGGTTTGTATTAGATCATTAATTGGTATAATAATATCAGAAAAACTAGTCATTCTATTGTATCCCACGACAAAAATTGCAGTGACCATGAGGCAGCTCAGTTTTAATTAGAACTCAACGTGAATTGGATTGAATAATACAGAACGAATTGAATTTATTGAGAGCAATAATGCTAATTTAGAAAATAAACTAAATATATATCTACATAATCTAAGAAACATTTACGATTTAGCTGAATTCCATGAAATAAATAAATTGAGCTTGGAGAAGATAATGCTTAATTGACTGGAAACAGATTGTTTAGGAATGTTTTTTCTTTTTTGAGAATTCAGAAACACTATGTAAATGCCACAAGCGTTTTGATTTCGTTCCATTACAATAGTTGCGTCTTTTACATAACTTTATTGTACCTTAAAATGCATCGAATTATCTATACTGTTACTTTCTCCAGTTGATGCTAGGTACTAATCAAAGCTGGGAGAGCTAAAAATCTTCCACAAAATAAAAAAAACGTTTTTCATAAAATAATTTTATCAGTGATATATTAATATCATACAGATATTCTAAATATATTAAAAAAAAAGATTTAATGTTTTTATTGTAGTTCCATTTATCAACAACATTATCTACGTCTCATGATTAATTGAGAAATAAGTTCATTGACATTGCCAAAAACTTAACGCATTCCGAATTAAATACTTCTAATTAACGCTGTAATATTTACATTAATTACACTGAGCAATAAAAAAAACCGCGCTATCTAATATCAACAAGGAATTGATTAAATCAATTAATTAACGACTAAATGCACTGAAACACACGGGCTGACGTGATTTGCAAAAGTTTAAAAAGGTGTGTGGGAACTGGATTATCATCTGGGTGGGGCTGACCCAAGGGGGGTCATTGAACTTTGCTGGTTCGTTTATTTATGGTGTATGAAAATATCGAAGAATCAAAACAGCTACAGTGTGTCTGTTTATTGGGAAGGATTGGTCGAATGAATTATCGAACGAGGGGGGTCGTGGAAAGAGTGGTCGAATGGGTTATCGGAGGAGGGGGGCGAGGAAGGAGTTTCGAGGTAGAAGTGGTCGAGGTGGGAGGGATCGAGAAAGGAGGGATCGAGGTAGAAGTGGTCTAGGAGGTAGGGGTCGAGGTAGTAGGGGTCGAGAAAGGATGGGTCGAGGAAAAGAGGGGTCGGGATAGGAGTGGTCGAGGCTGGAGGGACGAGGAAAATAGGGGTCGAGGAAAAGAGGGGTCGAGACAGGACGGATCGATAAAAAGAGGGGTCGAGGCAGGGGTCGATAAAATGAGGGGTCGATGCAGGGGTTGATGAAGGACGGGGTCGAGAAAGGAGGGGTCAAGGAAGTATGGGTCGCGAAAAAGAGGGGTCGAGGAAAATATGGGTCGAGGAAAATATGGGTCGAGAAAAATAACGGCTGAGGAAAAAAGGGGTCAAGGCAGGACGGGTTCGAGGAAGGGAGGGGTCGAGAAAGGAGGTCAAGATGAAGAAATATCTTTACACTGACCCTAACGTACTTGAACTGCGATATTGGATGGAATAAACAATACCATTTCTATGCTGGACACCATACTGTACACGCTGATCGGTGTTGTCATAATGCATGATGTGTACATGTATACCGAATCTCAGTAACGTGATGTGTACATGTGCTCCAAATCTCAGTCACGTGATGTGTACATGTGCTCCAAATCTCAGTCACGTGATGTGTACATGTGCTTGGAATCTCTCTGTGATTTGATTAATGATGACTTACAAATCTGTTCAATCAAAGAACGGTCCAATATCCAAACGTGTTCGAAACTAACCTGGACTAACCTACTATACGCAATCTCCCCCTCCCCCCTCCCTT